>NW_025533480.1:0-235000 GCF_020615455.1 Coregonus clupeaformis | reverse complement strand
GTGCTGTGAAGACAGAGAAAGAAATAGACAGAGCGAGAGGAAGAGAGAGAGAAATAGAGAGTTGTCAGAGAGAGAGAGAGTTGTCAGAGAGAGAGAGAGAGAGAGAGAGAGGGGGGCGGGGGTGATTGAATTTGCAATCCTAATTGACGTTTAATTGAGAAGCTTGTTCGAATCATTAGGTCGTCTGTCAGCCATGTTGCCATCAATCACTGCTTAAGGTGACATATTGTTCCCTACAGATAAATCACAGCATTTAGCATATCACCATACTGGCATTAGCCTGTCAATCCACTCAGACTATTGGATCTCTGCATGTGCAGTGTTTTTCTATATGTGTGTGTGTGGGTGATTTATGTCCTGATATGGGTGTGGGTGTGTAGGTAATCTATGTCTTGTAAAAAATATGCAGCATTGGTGTTTTTCAGTGCATGATGTTGATAAAGGTGAGGTAACCTTGTCTTAAGTGACATCACCTTCTCTGAGACCTGGAAGGGGAAGCGTCTCAGAGAAGGAGTCCTGCTGATCTATGATCTAAATGGCAGAACTGATCCTAGATCAGCACGCCTACTCTGAATTTGGCCCTGAAGTAAGTCAATCCTGTCCTGTACTGTTTGCTTCGTGGTACTGATGGTTGCTTTTGCAGTGAAGAGTGTTTTATTTTATTGTATTTTATATATATATATTTTTAGGGGGTAGATCAGCTTTAATATTGCAGATAGATTGTAACTTCCATCAATGTAATTGTCTGCATCACTTCCAATCCCCCATATGTTTTTTTATTTTTTCTCTCTAGCATATATATATATATATATATATATATATATATATATATATATATATATATATATACATACATGCACATACATACATATACGCATATACATATATATATACATACATATCCTTTAAAAATATAAATATTTCCCTTTATTACTTTCCAACCCCACAATCCCTTCCCTAATTGAAGTAAACTAGTGAACAACAATGCTTAGGCCTCTACTTCATGTTTATACATACTATATACATTTTATGGACACAGTCAATAATTATATTTTGTTTGTTTTTACTCCTGAACTTCCTCCGATCATTTTCATGATGTCCATCTGGTATGCTTCTATATGCCATATCTTTCTAACTGTGCTCTTTCACAAAAGCTCACAATATATAACCTATATACTTATTATGGACACAGCATGTCTTACACTAGTTATCTTGTTGTTATTAGTCGTTGTTGCAATTTGTAAGTCGCTCTGGATAAGAGCGTCTGCTAAATGACGAAAATGTAAATGTAAATGTAGTTATTAGTACCATCCTTCAGCTCCATTCAACACCTCCCATCTATCTCTTAACACCATCCATATTGGATTTCTATTTGCCATATATTTTTCAACTGTACTGTAATGTTTTACAAAAGTTCTGAACCTTTCTATTCTCATTGTTTCTACAGTTTGTGAATTGAAAATAAACATTTTTGCTAAAAGTATTATTATATTATTGATCGATTGACTATGACTTTTCAGATCACCCAGTAGTGCTATCTGCAGGGTCAGCTCCATGCAAATATTGCAATCCTTCAGCCATTCCTGGACCTGTGTCCAGAAACAAGGTACAAATGGACAGTACCAAAACAATTGATCTAATGATTCTGTCCCTTCACAGCCAAATCTGCAGAGCTGGGAAGATTGTATCCCCCATACAAATAACATTCTATTGGTAGCAAAAATGTATATAATCAATTAAATTGAAAAATTCTAAGTTTTGAATCCGGCGTCGTTTTGCGTACAGTGAGGGAAAAAATAATTTGATCCCCTGCTGATTTTGTATGTTTGCCCACTGACAAAGACATGATCAGTCTATAATTTTAATGGTAGGTTTATTTGAACAGTGAGAGACAGAATAACAACAAAAAAATCCAGAAAAACACATGTCAAAAATGTTATAAATTGATTAGCATTTTAATGAGGGAAGTAAGTATTTGACCCCTCTGCAAAACATGACTTAGTACTTGGTGGCAAAACCCTTGTTGGCAATCACAGAGGTCAGACGTTTCTTGTAGTTGGCCACCAGGTTTGCAAACATCTCAGGAGGGATTTTGTCCCACTCCTCTTTGCAGATCTTCTCCAAGTCATTAAGGTTTCGAGGCTGATGTTTGGCAACTCGAACCTTCAGCTCCCTCCACAGATTTTCTATGGGATTAAGGTCTGGAGACTGGCTAAGCCACTCCAGGACCTTAATGTGCTTCTTCTTGAGCCACTCCTTTGTTGCCTTGGCCGTGTGTTTTGGGTCATTGTCATGCTGGAATACCCATCCACGACCAATTTTCAATGCCCTGGCTGAGGGAAGGAGGTTCTCTCCCAAGATTTGATGGTATATGGCCCCGTCCATTGTCCCTTTGATGCGGTGAAGTTGTCCTGTCCCCTTAGCAGAAAAACACCCCCAAAGCATAATGTTTCCACCTCCATGTTTGACGGTGGGGATGGTGTTCTTGGGGTCATAGGCACCATACCTCCTCCTCCAAACACGGCGAGTTGAGTTGATGCCAAAGAGCTCCATTTTGGTCTCATCTGACCACAACACTTAAACCCAGTTCTCCTCTGAAACATTCTGATGTTCATTGGCAAACTTCAGACGGGCCTGTATATGTGCTTTCTTGAGCAGGGGGACCTTGCGAGCGCTGCAGGATTTCAGTCCTTCACGGCGTAGTGTGTTACCAATTGTTTTCCTCCTTCCACTTTCCTCTTCCATTTTTGCCGTAATTCTGCAATTATTTGGTTGTCATTTTGGGTAAAGCAGATATTTCCATATGTTTTTGTTAGCTGCATGTGCGACATAACTCCACCATTCCTACCGATAATATCATTTACGAAGATTATACATTTTTTAAACATTTTCTCAAAAAATTATGTTTTTTTATCAGTTAGTATATTTGAGTTTAACCACAATATTTGTTGCAATATTTGTTCTGTCATTTCTGGAGGAATAAATTGAAATTGCAACCAACTTTCTATGGCTTGTTTTAGAAATAGTGATAATTGGGAGATTATTTCCTTTTCAAATACCTGAAACTGAGGGGTTGTAATCTGAATTTTTTTTCAAGAAGGGAAAAAGTCCCTTCTTGAACATTGGGTGAGACAATCTTACTAGTTTGCTAGAGAACCAGTTCGGATTTAAGTATAATTGTTGTATGACTGAAGCTTTTAGTGATAGGTCTAATGCTTTACTATTTAATAATTTCTGTCCTCCGAATACATATTCATTATATAAATAGGCCCGTTTAATTTTGTCTGGCTTGCCGTTCCAAATAAAATGGAATATTTTTTTCTCATATAATTTCAAAAACTGTTCGCTAGGCGTAGGCAAGACCATAAGCAAATAGGTAAACTGGGATAATACTAAAGAGTTAATCAGGGTGATTTTTCCACAAATTGACAGGTATTTACCTTTCCATGGTAGCAAGATCTTATCTATTTTTGCTAACTTTCTATTAAAATGTATTGGAGTGAGATCAATTATTTCATTTGGGATATGTATTCCGAGTATATCCACATCACCATCAGACCATTTTATTTGTAAACTACAAGGTAATGTAAAAATTTTATTTTTTAGTGATTCAATACGTAATATAGTACATTTATCATAATTTGGTTGTAATCCAGAGTGGTTCGAAAATTTATCTAGATCCTCTATGAAGCTGTGGAGGGATTCAAGTTGTGGATTTTAAAGAAAACATGAATCATCAGCGTACAATGACACCTTTGTTTTTAAGCCCTGGATTCACAATCCCTTGATATTATTTTCGGATCTGATTTTAATAGCTAACATCTCGATGGCAATAATAAACAGATATGCCGATAGTGGACAACCTTGTTTCACTCCTCTTGACAGTTTAAAACTTTTGGAGAAATAGCCATTATTTACTATTTTACACCTAGGGTTACTATACATGATTTTAACCCAATTTATAAGAGATTGTCCAAAATTGAAATGCTCCAGGCATTTATATATAAACCCCAGTCATACTTTATCAAATGCCTTTTCGAAGTCTGCTATCAATAGTAGGCCTGGTTTCCCAGATTTTCCATAGTGTTCTATTGTTTCCAGTACTTGCCTTATATTATCTCCAATGTATCGCCCATGTAAAAAACCTGTCTGATTAGAAGGAATAATCAAATCAAATCAAATCAAATTTTATTGGTCACATGCGCCGAATACAACAGGTGCAGACATTACAGTGAAATGCTTACTTACAGCCCTTAACCAACAGTGCATTTATTTTTAACAAAAAAAAGTAAAAATAAAACAACAACAAAAAAAGTGTTGAGAAAAAAAAGAGCAGAAGTAAAATAAAGTGACAGTAGGGAGGCTATATATATAGGGGGGTACCGTTGCAGAGTCAATGTGCGGGGGCACCGGCTAGTTGAGGTAGTTGAGGTAATATGTACATGTACACTGCACATGCAGAGATCCAATGTCCAACAATACCTTTTTAATTCTATGCGCTATACATTTTGCTAGAATTTTTGCATCACAACACTGAAGTGTAAGGGGCCGGCAATTTTTTTTATGGACTGGATCTTTATATTTTCCACTTGTATCCTGTTTCAGTAATAATTAAATCAGACCTTCTTCTTGAGTGTCTGATAATCTACCATTTACATAGGAGTGATTAAAACATGCTAATAACGGTCCTCTGAGTATATCAAAAAAGGTTTGGTATACCTCGACTGGTATGCCATCCAACCCTGGAGTTTTCCCGGACTTAAAGTCTTTAATTGCATCCAGAAGTTCCTCCTCTGTAATTTCACATTCACACGAGTCTTTCTGTATGGCTGTTCATTTTACATTATCAATAGAGAATAAATCTCTACAATTTGCTTCAGTTAGAGGAGATGGAGGCGACTGAAACAAAAACATATGCTTAAAGTACTTTGTTTCCTCCTTCAAAATATAATTTGGTGAATCATGGGTTACTCCGTCATTTGTAACCAGTTTCAAGAAATTATTTTTGGTACCATTCCTATGTTGAAGATAAAAAAATAATTTGGTGCATTTTTCCCCATATTCCATCCAGTTTGCTTAATTTTTTATAATATATAATATATTTATTTTTGTTTTTCCTCTAATTTATTCTGAGCCTCTATGTTACAGTTTTCATTGATATCTATCTGTTCTGTTATAACTTCTATTTCCTTTGTTAGTGTGGACTCTTTTGACCTAAATTGCTTTTGTTTTCGAGATGAGTACTGAATTGAAATGGTCTCTAAAGGCACATTTAAAGGTGTCCCATACAATAAGGGGATTTGCTGTACCTATGTTATGTCGGAAAAAATCAGTTACAAATTCCTCTGTCCTAGTTAAAAACAAGTTATCATCCAATAGGCTTTGATAAAATTTCCAATATTCTCGCCCATGTGGAAATTCAGTAAGAGTAATGTATATGCCAATTATATGATGGTCTGACCGCATTCTGTCCCCTATCAACACTTTTTAAACTTTTGGTGCCAACGAGAATGACATAAGAAAGAAGTCAAGACGACTAGCTTGATTGAGTCTCCGCCATGTATATCTCACTAGATCAGGATATTTAAGCCTCCATATATCTACTAGTTCTAATGTATCCATGACATTCACGATTTCCTTAAGAGCATGAGGGTGATTGTATGTAGTGTGATTTCCTTTACGGTCCATTGAGCTATTTAAAATGGTATTATAATCTCCCACCATAATAATAGAGTCTTGAATTGCTTGCAAGGTCAATCATTTATTATATATATTTTCAAAGAAGTGTGGATCATCATTATTTGGTCCTTAAAGGTTAATGAGCCATATTTGTTTATGGTCCAATAACATATTTAAAATAATCCATCTACCTTGCGTATCTGTTTGGACAATTTGCACATTCGGATCGAAATTACTGTTAATTAATGTCATCACCCCTTTTGAGTTTCTTAGCCATGGGAGAAGTATATTTGCCCCCCCCCCATTCCTTTTTCCACGCAACTTCATCTAGAATTGTTGAATGGGTTTCCTGTAAACAATAGATATTATATTCCTTCTCTTTGAGCCATGTAAATATTGTTCTTCTTTTGTTATTATCTGCTAAGCCATTACAATTATAACTGGCTATACTTATTTCACCACATACCATAATGAGATACAAGTTTCAAATCTATTTGTCATTATATATGTTTGTAAATTTACCAATAGAAAATACCATAGTGATTGAGTGTCCATATAGCTATACCATGATATTTGCAATGTTACTAAATAACCCTCCAATTGTTCTCCACTAATTCCCCCTCTAAAACCCCTCCCCATCCCAAGTTGGGCCGTCATCCCAGTGATCAGCATACCACCCCTGTCCCCCCGGATCCCTATGCCCCCGAGGGGCCAGGACCCATCCATCGAAAACATCACATAGTGCCACCCACAAAACAGATGCAGGTCAACCACCAAAAGCATTTCCAATGCTCTCACCTCAATATATTTATATAGCTATTTAAAAAATATCTATTCAAATATCTTGCATATCTTATTCTCCATCATTATCAATTAATGTGCGTAATAATGTCGGCAGTTCATGCGTAGGATTTTAACCTATAACCCGAATTGCCATTGTATTACATTACATTTTTAACAAGCAACTACCACTTCAACAAACAACCACTGCGATTCAACCCAATACCCAACAGATGCGGGACACAAACTCACACAAACACTCACACACTCAACCCCCCCCCCACAACCAGCCACAAGATCAGATGCTCAATGGTTGGTTGATACATCCCAGAGCCAACTCAAGAAAGGACCTGACTTACGAATGCATATACAGTTACAGCCGTTTGAGGAAGCATGCAAGATTGAGCAAAAGTGAACAACAATGTGAGATTTGATTAATCTATTTAATCTATGTTAAGTCCTAGGTGATGGAGATCAGATCCACCCTCTTCACCTGAGACACAAACACTCTGGTCCCCCGTTGTAACCATTTTCCCAAGCATCTCTGTGCAGTCATACCTTTGATTATTTTGTGCGACTTGGGCCACAATAGTAAGCCCCCTCTCTGATTGTCCGAGTGTGACCCCCTCCCCATGGGATACTGCAGCCAGTGTTGCCAGCACTGCCACTACCTGGGTGGGGGTACCCCACCGGAATCCCCACCGGCTAGGTACAAGGTCGTCAAGGTTCTCATTAGCAGCTTTGAGAATTTCCTTGTATATTATGCTCCCCCATCGGGGGCTCTGGCTTTGTAGGACCAACCCTGCCAGGCAGGCTCAGAATCTTGAGGGGGCAGTGCTACTCAAGTAGGTCTCTGACCGCATTTATTTCTCTGTTTAGTCTGCATATAGGCAATTCACAGCAGGTCCATAAAACAGATGGGAACTTCTCTTTGGTGTATGGGTCGCTCAGGTGGGTGTCCAGGGTATAGGGTTGGGGATCGTTCCATCATGATAGGACAATAAAAAAATAGATTAGATGTATATTATATTTAAAAATGTATATCCTTCATCTACACAAAATTGAAAGCTCTCTCTCACAACCCCTGCTCATAGACACCCGTTGGTTCTGGGATATGCAACCATTTCCCCTCTCACTCACTTAACGCCAGACTTTTCCAAACACAAAACCGCAGACCACATGGCTGATTGCGGAGGATAAGGGCCGAGCGCGCAAGCGCACGTGCGCGCCTGCATCCCACACCTGCCGCAAGGGGGAAAGGACGCCAGGGAGAACACAGGACCAACCACAACAACCGTCCGCCAAAACAAATTAGTTGTATTTGAAGATGTATTATTATGCTTGTTATCTTTTCTTGTTATATCGTCTTATCCTTTTATAAAATACTATACATGTTCTTTAATATTACAATCCCTATCATGGCCAGTATTGGGTGTTCCATTATTCGACTCCTCTATTAGAACTTTCAGAATAGCCATGGAACATTTGGTTGTCAATATACAGTTTATCAACAATGAGTGCAACACGTTTCCCTTTTAATCTATTTTCCTTGAAGATTGGGTACAGAACTTTGCGCTTTTCTGCAATCTCCCTCGGAAACTGATCATTCATGCCTATTTTCATGCCAGCAAGTCTTTTACCTAGGCTTTTAACCATTGCTTTATCCTTAAAAAAAGCACATTTGGCAACGATTGGATGCTCGTATTTCTGTCCTCTTTGTCCGAAACGGTGTACACGTTCGAGTTGGATTTTATCGACAGCCTCGAGTGGGATTTGAAGCACTGTATGAAAGAAGTCCTTCACAATATTCTCAGTTACTTCTCCCTCTTTTTCCTGAATACCCGTAAGTACTAGATTTTCTCTCATTGATCTAGTTTGGATGTCTAGTAAGGCTTCTCTCAGAAGGTTTTAAGTTCCCTAACGTCCGTTTCCATCTTAGTGACTGTCACTTTTAATTTTTTGGTTTCTTTCTCCATTATCGCAGCTTTTTTCGTCACTCATTTCAAGACTAGCTTTCAACTCCTTTACATCCTTACTGACCAACTCTAGTATGCCCATTTTGTCATTTATCGACATCAACAGGTCACTTTCCACACTTACCAGACCCAGTGGTGAAAAGCATATATCATCTGTATCTGTCGACGAGTCGCGTTTTCTCTTGGAGATTGGTTCTCCTCGTTTATCTTCCAACATGTTTGAGTGTTGCGTGTTGTTGTAATATTTGTCTATATATTTCTCTAGCCTTATGATTTGTTTTATGTTATTATACAGATTTAATTGTATTAACTGCGAATATATTAAATGCTAATATTTAGTCTAACTTACTGATTTTGAATATTATGTTTTTAGGTGATTTGTACCGCTGTCTATTCAATACGCCATCTTGTCTATGCGCGCGCAATGCTTGCAGTGAAGAGTGTTGGTGGCAGCGTTGTATTGAATACAGGTTGAGCTGCTTCACTTATAAAGACATCACCTTTGATTGGTTGCTGATGACAGACCAGATAGATTGTTTGGATGCATGTCTTTTCTATATGGACCCACATCTCACAGCACTGCAGGTCTGAGACTCCCTGCTTGGTGGTGTGATAGCCACAGGTTTGCAGAGTTAAAGGGATGCTTCAGGATTTTGGCAATGAAGCCATTTATCTACTTCCCCAGGGTCAGATAAACTCGTGGATACCATTGTTATGTCTCTGCGTCCAGTTTGAAGGAAGTAGCATTAGCACAATGACTGGAATGACTAGCACAATGGTAACTGCTAGCTTGCTGTTTAAGTGTGTGTGCGTGACTGTGTGCACGCTTCTTTGTGTGTGTGTGTGTGTGTGTGTGTGTGTGTGTGTGTGTGTGTGTGTGTGAATGTGTGTAAGAGAACAAATATCTGCCTCTACAGCCAGGCTTATTATTACACAGTCACAATGAGCTATGCAAATTCTCCCTGCCTTCCGCCTGTGTTCTCCCAGATTATTAAAGCACAGCAGAACGGGCAAATTTAATTTAGCAGGGCTGAGGCTGCCAACGTCTGAGCTGACAGTGATTGTGATGGGAAAGGGGATGGCTGCAGTGTGTGTGAGAGAGAGAGAGATAGAGAGAGAGTGTGTGGATGTGTGTGTATGTACGTGTGTGCATGCGTGCATACGTGTGTATGACAGGGTTGGATCTCCTGTGTGTCACATGGCTGGTTCAGACAGGGACAGACAGAGCATAAACATGACAACTGCTGCACCTCACATTGCCAGCCAGTCAGCTAGGGAGGGAATAAACTGTAATGATGCAATTGAAGGAAATATAACAGCATTGTTTTCTGTAATGACAGTAGCTGCACCAACCCTCCTCTGTCAGCCAGTAGAGGGAATGCAGAAGGTATCTAGTCCTCCATGCCTGCGTCTGAAATGTCACCCTATTCCGTTTATATAGTGCACTACTTTTGACCAGAGACCTAAGGTACACTATATAGGATGCACCCCATGTAGTCTTATCTGGGGACTGAGTTGAGATGGATGCCATTTTCTTTATGAGGAGCTCAACAGGTTGATTATATGGTTGGCTGGACCGTAAGCCTGCTGTGTGTGTGTGTGTGTGTGTGTGTGTGTGTGTGTGTGTGTGTTATGTGTATGTGTGTGTGTGTGTGTGACTGTAGGGTTTATGCTGTGTGTCTGGGGCTTAGTAGTGATACAGTAGCTATCTCTCCAGTGTGTCAAGTCAATGCCAGGATGGGATTCAGATTGAGTCTGATGGCTCAGCGCCTGTCCCCAGTGTTTGTTCACTGGCCTGGGTTATGTCAGAGGAATGCTTCTTTATTCATGTTATAAGCTCAAGGCACTTTGAGCTCTCTTTGATAGGATAAGCTCACAGAGCCTATTTGGGATAAGATGAGTCAGTCCCCCATTAGTCAGTGCCTATGACTGGTGGGATTACCTAGTGAAGGAGTGGATTGCTCCGGACCTTGTGGGCAGCATTACTTCTGTCGATTGGATTGGCTTTTAATTATTGGGACTGATTTCTATGATGTCTCCCACAATGTCACGCCCTGGCTCTGGGGACAATGTTATGTTGAGCCAGGGTGTGTAATTCTAGGTTTGATTTTTCTATGTTGGTCTGAGTGACTCCCAATCAGAGGCAACGAGTGTCAGCTGGGTGTCTCTGATTGGGAGCCATATTTAACTGTCTGTCTTTCACGTTGTGTTTGTGATTTCTTGTTCGTGTTGGTGTGTGTTTAACCATAGACGTCACGTTTTTCGTTTGTTGTTTTGATCGTGTGATCATTTAATAAATATAATATGTTCACCCGCAACGCTGCGCCTTGGTCTCTCCATGACGATCGTGACACACAAAGTCCTTCTTAGTTGTTTGGTGTCTTGTGAAGTCAGCCTCCATCCCCTGTTATTGTAGCTCGGTCCGTATCCTTCACAGGGAATAACCAGGTGTGTGCGTGTGTGTGTGTGTGTGTGTGCGTGTCCGTCCTGCTCCTACTAATGCATCACCTTCACGTGAGACTTGCCTGCTGTGTGGATGTCAGGGTTGAGTGTAGAGGTAGCGTAGAATCACACGCAGGACACACAGAGGTTTCGAACAGACGTCTTTAGTGAAGTCCAAAGAACAAGTCAACCACGGCAACAGGCAACAGGCGAACTTTACGCACAAAGGTAAAGTACAACAAATAAAGGCGCACAAAGTGCGGGACTCTCTCTAACAAAATATTACAGAGAGAACAGAACAACGAACTAACACAACACGTGACATCGAACAATTACACACAACACCTGACCAAACTCAAGAGAACTAAATAGGACGCATAATGAACACTAACAAGGAACAGGTGTAACAAAACAGACAAAACCAATCAAACATAGAAACATAGAACGGTGGCAGCTAGTACTCCGGAGACGACGACCGCCGAAGCCTGCCCGAACAAGGAGAAGGAGCAGCCTCGGCCGAAACCGTGACAGTACCCCCCCTTGACGCGCGGCTCCAGCCGTGCGCCGACCCCGGCCTCGGGGACGACCAGGAAGACGCGGAGCAGGGGCGCGTGGGATGACCACGATGGAACTCGGTCAGAAGAGACGGGTCTAGGATGTCCCTCCTCGGCACCCAGCACCGCTCCTCCGGGCCGTACCCCTCCCACTCCACGAGATATTGGAGACCCCCCATCCGGCGTCTCGAATCTAGGATGGACCGAACAGTGTACGCCGGAGCCCCCTCGATGTCCAACGGGGGCGGAGGAGTCTCTTCTATCTCATAGACCTGGAGTGGACCAGCTACCACCGGCCTGAGGAGAGACACATGGAACGAGGGGTTAATATTCTTGTAATCAATGGGCAGTTGTAACCTGTAACACACCTCGTTCAATCTCCTCAGGACCTTAAAAGGCCCCACAAACCGCCGACCCAGCTTCCGGCAGGGCAGGCGGAGGGGCAGGTTTCTGGTCGAGAGCCAGACTCGATCTCCAGGTGCGTACACTGGCCCCTCACTGCGGTGGAGATCGGCGCTCGTCTTATGTCGACGGATGGCTCGCTGCAGATGGATGTGTGCAGCGTTCCACGTCTCCTCCGAGCGCCACACCCACTCATCCACCGCAGGAGCCTCGATCTGGCTTTCATGCCAAGGTGCCAGAACCGGCTGGTACCCTAACACACACTGGAAAGGGGTTAGTTTAGTGGAGGAGTGGCGGAGAGAGTTCTGTGCCATCTCGGCCCAGGGAACATATCTCGCCCACTCCTCCGGCCGGCCCTGGCAATACGACCTCAGAAACCTACCCACATCCTGGTTGACACGTTCGACCTGCCCATTACTCTCCGGGTGGTAACCCGAGGTAAGGCTCACCGAAACCCCCAACCGTTCCATAAACGCTCTCCAGACTCTGGAGGTAAACTGGGGGCCTCGATCAGACACTATATCCTCGGGTACCCCGTAATGCCGGAAGACGTGGGTAAATAGAGCCTCAGCGGTCTGTAGGGCAGTAGGAAGACCCGGCATGGGAAGGAGACGACAGGCCTTCGAGAACCGATCCACAACGACCAGGATGGTGGTATTCCCCTGTGAGGGGGGAAGGTCTGTAACAAAATCCACCGAGAGGTGAGACCAGGGTCGTTGTGGAACGGGCAGGGGTTGTAACTTACCCCTGGGCAAGTGTCTGGGCGCCTTACACTGGGCACACACGAGCAGGAGGAGACATAAATCCTCACATCCCTGGCTAACGTTGGCCACCAGTACTTTGTGCTAAGGCAGTGCACTGTCCGGCCAATACCTGGATGCCCAGAGGAGGGTGAAATGTGAGCCAAATAAATGAGTCGATCCCGGACCTCGAGCGGGACGTACGTCCGACCCACCGGACACTGTGGAGGGCTAGGGTCGGTGCGTAACGCCCGCTCGATCTCCGTATCGACCTCCCATACCACCGGTGCCACCAGACAAGACTTAGGTAGTATGGGAGTGGGCTCGACGGACCTCTCCTCCGTGTCATACCGCCGAGACAGGGCATCTGCCTTCCCGTTCTGGGACCCAGGGATGTAAGTGATCTTAAACACGAACCGGGCTAGAAACATAGTCCACCGAGCCTGGCGAGGATTCAGTCTCCTAGCTGCCCGAATGTATTCCAGGTTACGGTGGTCAGTCAAAATGAGAAAAGGGTGTTGAGCCCCCTCAAGCCAATGCCTCCACACCTTTAGGGCTTGTACCACGGCTAACAGCTCCCTGTCCCCTACGTCATAATTACGCTCCGCCGGACTGAGCTTTTTCGAATAAAAAGCACAGGGGCGGAGTTTAGGTGGTGTGCCGGACCATTGCGAGAGAACGGCCCCGATACCGGCTTCAGACGCGTCCACCTCCACTTGGAATGGTAAAGCGGGATCCGGGTGCGCCAGCACCGAGCCGAGGTAAACAGGTCTTTTCAGTCTCCCAAAAGCCCTGTCCGCCTCAGCTGACCACCGCAAGCGCACCGGACCCCCCTTCAGAAGGGACGTTATGGGAGCTGCCACCTGTCCAAAACCCCGGATAAACCTCCGGTAGTAATTCGCAAAACCCAAGAACTGCTGCACCTCTTTAACCGTGGTTGGGGTTTGCCAATTACGCACGGCTGACACACGGTCAACCTCCATCTTCACCCCTGACTGTCACGATCGTCAGGGAGAGAAGTAGACCAATGCGCAGCGTGATGAACGAACATGTTACTTTATTATATTAAAGCACAAAACAATAAACGACTCGTGAAGTCCACGGTGACAATGACCGAACACGGAACAAAAACCCACAAACACCAAGGGAAAACAGACAGTATAAATATGGCTCCCAATCAGAGACAACCAGCCAACAGCTGACACTCGTTGCCTCTGATTGGGAGTCACTCAGGCAAACATAGAATACACAACCTAGAACACCCAACATAGAAACAGAACACATAGAATGAACACACCCTGGCTCAACATATAGAGTCCCAGAGCCAGGGTGTGACAGTACCCCCCCCTAAAGGCGCGGACTGCGACCGCGCCTCAACAAGAGCAAAACAGGGGAGGGCTGGGTGGGCACACCTCCTCGGCGGCGGCTCCGGCCCCGGCCTTGCCCACCACCCTCCAATAAACCCCCCATAGCGCCCCTGGTCCGGTCTGGCCCCGCTGGCTGGAGCTGACCTGGACGTAGCAGGAGCGGCTAGCTTCAGCTCCGTTGTGGAGCAGTTGAGCGGTACCTGATTTGGCACCGATGACCCAGGCACGGGTTGTGCCAGACTGACGACGCGCACCCCTGGCTTGGTGCGTGAGGCAGGAACTGACCGGACCGGGCTGACGATGCGCACCCCTGGCTTGGTGCGTGGAGCAGCAACGGGCCGGACCGGGCTGACGATGCGCACCCCTAGCTTGGTGCGTGGAGCCGGAACGGGCCTCACCGGACTGATGACTCGCACCCCTGGCTTGGTGCGTGGAGCCGGAACGGGCCTCACCGGACTGGACGACTCGCACCCCTGGCTTGGTGCGTGGAGCCGAACGGGCCTCACCGCGGACTGACGACTCGCACCCCTGGCTTGGTGCGTGGAGCCGAACGGGCCTCACCGGACTGACGACTCGCACCCCTGGCTTGGTGCGAGTAGCAGGAACGGGCCTCACCGGACTGACGACTCGCGCCCCTGGCTTGGTGCGAGTAGCAGGAACGGGCTGGACCAGGCTGACGACTCGCACCCCTGGCTTGGTGCGAGTAGCAGGAACGGGCTGGACCAGGCTGACGACTCGCACCCCTGGCTTGGTGCGAGTAGCAGGAACGGGCTGGACCAGGCTGACGACGCACACCGTAGGCTTGGTGCGTGGAGCAGGGACTGGCCGGACTGGGCTGGCGACGCACACCGTAGGCTTGGTGCGTGGAGCAGGGACAGGCCGGACTGGGCTGGCGACGCACACCGTAGGCTTGGGGGCGTGGAGCAGGGACAGGCCGGACTGGGCTGGCGATGCACACCGTAGGCTTGGGGCGTGGAGCAGGGACAGGCCGAACCGGGCTGTGGAGACGGATAGGAGACCTGGAGTGAAGAGCGGCCACAACCCGTCCTGGCTGAATGCCTACCCTCACACACTCTGTGTGAGGCATCCGCACAGGACGTACAGGGCTGTGTACCCGTACTGGCATAACAGCACGTGACACTGGAGCAGGATATCCGGGACCGCGGAGAGGCATTGGAGACCACGAGCGTTGAGCCGGCACACTCCGCCCTGGCTGCATACCCGCCTTCGCACGACACGTGCGGGGCGCTCGCACAGGACGTACAGGACTATGCCGGACCACTCGTGGCACAGAACGCCGCTCCGCATACCGCGGAACCTGCCCCGTCCCATGCTGCCATGCCTGAGTACGGGACGTTGGTTCCGCTCTCCTTCCAGGCTCCGCCAACCTGCCTTCTGGCCCCCCAAACCCGGTGGCCTCCTCTCCAAATCGCCCTGTGGCAGCCTCCTGCTGCCCAGCCGCCCATGCAGTGTGCCCCCCCTAAATTTTTTTTTGGGGTTGCCTCTCGTCCTTCCGACGATGACACTGCTGACGCCGCTGCTCCTCTCTCGCCAGGGCCTTAATCCTTGCCCATGGCCCTTTGCCCCCGAGCATGTCCTCCCAGGACCACGATTTGCCCACCTGGGCCATCGCCAGCCTCTCCATCTCCTTTCCTGGCGCTTCCTCCCATGTCCAGTCTGCCTGCTCCTGGACACGCTGCTTGGTCCTGGTATGGTGGGTTTTTCTGTCACGATCGTCAGGGAGAGAAGTAGACCAATGCGCAGCGTGATGAACGAACATGTTACTTTATTATATTAAAGCACAAAACAATAAACGACTCGTGAAGTCCACGGTGACAATGACCGAACACGGAACAAAAACCCACAAACACCAAGGGAAAACAGACAGTATAAATATGGCTCCCAATCAGAGACAACCAGCCAACAGCTGACACTCGTTGCCTCTGATTGGGAGTCACTCAGGCAAACATAGAATACACAACCTAGAACACCCAACATAGAAACAGAACACATAGAATGAACACACCCTGGCTCAACATATAGAGTCCCAGAGCCAGGGTGTGACACTGACGCAGACAACTGATATCCCAAAAAGGAGACCGACTCCTGGAAGAACAGACATTTCTCTGCCTTGACATACAGGTCATGCTCCAACAGCCTCCTCAACACTCGGCGCACCAGGGCTACATCCTCGGCTCGGGTAGAACTGTACACCAGAATATCGTCTATGTACACTACTACTCCCTGCCCCTGCATGTCCCGGAAAATCTCATCTACAAAGGATTGGAAGACTGATGGAGCATTCATTAACCCGTATGGCATAACGAGATACTCGTAATGACCGGAGGTAGTACTAAATGCTGTCTTCCATTCATCGCCCTCTCTAATGCGCACCAAGTTATATGCGCTCCTGAGGTCCAATTTTGTGAAGAACCGCGCACCGTGTAATGACTCCGTCATAGTCGCAATCAGAGGGAGTGGATAACTATATTTCACAGTAATCTGATTGAGACCGCGGTAATCAATACACGGGCGCAAACCTCCATCCTTTTTCTTCACAAAAAAGAAGCTCGAGGACACGGGTGAAGTGGAGGGCCGTATGTATCCCTGTCTCAGAGACTCGGCAATGTATGTCTCCATCGCCCTCTTCTCCTCTTGTGACAAAGGATACACATGGCTCCGCGGGAGCGCAGCTCCTGCCTGGAGGTCTATCGCACAATCCCCCTGTCTATGAGGCGGCAATCGCGCCGCTCTCGTCTTGCTAAACACGAGTGCCAAATCCTCATACTCGGGGGGAATGTGCATTGCGGGCATTTGGTTCGGACTCTCCACCGAGGTCGCCCCTACGGAAACACCCAGACATAGCCCCTCACACTGGGCAGACCACCCCTTAAGAGCCCTCTCTCGCCACGAAATAGTAGGATCATGTGTAATCAACCAGGGAAGCCCCAGCACCACCGGATACGCAGGAGAGTTGATCAGATAGAGCTGAATCGTCTCCTCATGACCCCCCTGCGTCTCCATCCTAAGTGGCACTGTGACCTCCCTAATCAACCGGATCCTAACGGACGGCTATCTAGGGCATGTACAGGGAAATGATTATTTACCGGAAGGAGAGGGATCCCTAACTCTACACAGAATTTGCGATCTACAAAATTCCCAGCTGCGCCTGAATCTACTAGCGCCTTATGCTGAAACGAGGTGCAACCTGTGGAAAACAAACAGGTATGGTTATGTGTACGACAGAAAGCTCTGGGTAAGTGGGGCGCCTACTCACCTGGGAGGACTCCCCAATGTGTGGCCTGCCTTCTCTTCCACCAGGAGACACTCCCCAGCACCTAGCCGCGGTGTGCCCTCCACGGCCACAGTTGGTGCAGGGGACGGCCCCCCTTGGGCTCCTTCTCCTCCGTTCTCTAGCGCCAGCACCTCCGAGCTCCATAGGGCTCGGCTCGGAGGTGCTGGAGGGTGGAATGGGCGACCCCCACCCGGGACGCCCGCGGGTGGCGAGCAGGGTGTCCTGCCGAATGGCCATGTCAACCAATTGGTCAAACGAAAGCGTGGTATCCCTGCACGCCAACTCTCTACGGACGTCCTCCCGGAGACTGCAGCGGAAGTGATCTATGAGAGCCCGCTCATTCCACCCTGCATCTGCCGCTAGAGTCCGGAACTCCAGGGCAAAACCCTGCGCGCTCCTCATCCCCTGCCGGAGGTAGAATAGACGCTCCCCCGCCGCCTTCCCCTCCGGTGGATGGTCAAACACTGCACGGAAGCGGCGGGAGAACTCCGCATAGGTGATAGTTGCGGCGTCTATTCTCCTCCATTCGGCGTTGGCCCACTCCAACGCCTTGCCGGTGAGACAGGAGATGAGGGCGAAACGCTCTCGTGTCCCGAGGGCGCCGGGTGTACGGTGGCGAGGTAGAGTTCAACTTGCAACAGGAACCCCCTGACACCCGGCAGCGGTGCCGTCGTACGCCCTCGGGAGCGAGAGCCGAATCCCACTGGGTTCCGGAAGTTGGACAGGCGGGCTGACCGATGGTGATGGTGTGGTAGGTGGAGGTGTGGGTACCCCGCTGGTCTCCCATCGATGGAGGGTGTTCATAACTCTGTCCAGAGCGTGCCCGATTTGGTTAATCCTGTCCTCCTGTCCACGAAGGCGCTCCTCGATGATCTCCGTGGGTGCGGTTGCTCCTGCTGATTCCATTGTAATGGTGTGTAATTATGTCAGGGTTGAGTGTAGAGGTAGCGTAGAATCACACGCGGGACACACAGAGGTTTCGAACAGACGTCTTTAGTGAAGTCCAAAGAACAAGTCAACCACGGCAACAGGCAACAGGCGAACTTTACGCACAAAGGTAAAGTACAAAAAATAAAGGCGCACAAAGTGCGGGACTCTCTCTAACAAAATATTACAGAGAGAACAGAACAACGAACTAACACAACACGTGACATCGAACAATTACACACAACACCTGACCAAACTCAAGAGAACTAAATAGGACGCATAATGAACACTAACAAGGAACAGGTGTAACAAAACAGACAAAACCAATCAAACATAGAAACATAGAACGGTGGCAGCTAGTACTCCGGAGACGACGACCGCCGAAGCCTGCCCGAACAAGGAGAAGGAGCAGCCTCGGCCGAAACCGTGACAGTGGAAGCTAGCCCGGGCATGTTTTTTATTTACAATTTTTTAGTTTTTCTTTCCCTGAAGGCTTGTAGTGAGTAAAAAGCTGAGTAAAAAGCTGAAAGAATTCAATACAAATTAGTTGCTTCTGAAAATCAACCCTTTTTCCATTTTCTGTTGCAGTTCCACTTTAATAACTTTGATGAAAATGGTAGAAAGGCATCATAATCAATTAGGAGTTTGTGCTTTCGCCTCTATTAGCTAATTATGCTAATGATGCTATCAGTTACATAAGCACATATTCAACTGCATTAGAAAGAAAGTGAGTGTGCACTTGTGTGCTCGCGTGTGTCAGTGTGTGTGTGTGTGTGTGTGTGTTAGTTTGTGTGTGTCACTGTGTGTGTGCTCAACTGAATAAAACAACATGCCCAGTACCGACAGATGTTTGTGTTTGTGTGAAAGCAGTGGGACCAAGGTCAGTGTTTTTTTCACGAAAATGCCATTATAATGTAATGTTATACATTTTGCATCTTTGCCAAATAGACACTTGGATATTTCCCTCCACAGTGTAGCTGACTGTCCGTCTGTCTCTCTCCACTCTCCCAGGTCTGGAGAAGGTTGGTCGGGACTCAAGCTACGAGCAGGAGGGGAAGGTGCAGTTTGTGATGGATGCTGTGTATGCTATGGCCCATGCCCTACACCGGATGCACCGGGAACTCTGCTATGGATACCCAGGCCTGTGCCCAAAGATGGCCAACATCGACGGCAAGGAACTACTCAGCCATATCAGAGCTGTCAACTTTAATGGTGAGTGGAGCAAGGATGCACACACACACACGCACACTCTCACACACACACACACACACACACACACACACACACACACACACACACACACACACACACACACACTGCTCAGCCACATACACAACATCAACTTCAACTTCGAGTCACACACCACTCCCTCATCATACCCACCCTATCCATGACTCCTTTTTCTTTCTCCCCCTCCAATCAAAGGACATCTTGAACATTCATTAAGCTTTGATTACAGGGTTACTGTAATTCATGAGGTAGTTAGTGAAATGATTTACGTTTTGCCCCATCTTGTTTCCCCCTAGTGTCCTCCATGAGCCATGATCCATCCTCTCTGAGAGCAGTCCTCCCACAGAGTGCGTAGGGTTACACATGCTATTCCCTCTCAGTGATAGTTCCCTTTACTGGCTCTCAGTGAAAGGGATAATACTACTAATACTAATACTACTGCTCTCTTCATATTTCTCAACTAATTATCCTAACTTATCCTGCTTCCTTCACCTGCTAATGGCCATACTCCATTAATCTATTCTGTACATTATTATGTGTACATAATATTCTATATGTTATGTAGTTCAGCTTTTTAACTAGTTGTGCCATGGAATATCCATCCACTTCTCCTAACATAGTTTACAACGCTTTGTGCTTGCTGCAGATGGTAAGCAACTTGGAGCTTGACTTGAGACGCAGTAATACTTTAAACTTGTTTTCATGAGTGTTGTGCTTATTTGACTGTTTTGTCCCTCTCGGCCTCCGAAGAGCATAAGTGGGCAAAAACAATTGATACATCTCCCACTAAATAACATTAGACAGTTCATTTGAATATGTACTTTCTGCTTCTTTTTGTTATGGTTATATTTATTTATCTCGCCGCATATTCATTTGTTATGTTCCATTCAACTCCTGTGATTTGCATAATTTGTGTTGATCGATCAGCGAGTCTTGCCTGTATTAGAATTACTGCATGAGAATTCCTCTCTAAATGAATAATTAGCCCACAAGGCAGTTTTAAGACTGTAAGAACATTAGGTAATACATGTATTCATACAGTGGCAGTGTCGTCCACTCACAAACACTGAACAACACTTTACACTCCAGTGGCTTAAGCAAAATTCACATGGCATTGTAAATACTGTATCATCCATAGCTAGTACAGCACCTGCAACTTATCGGCGAGGGTTTGGACCTCTTGGCAGTGATAGCTAAGGTATTGGGCTGATAAACACAAGGTTGCAGGTTCAAGTCCTACTATGGCCATTCTAGCCCTGTTGAATACTAAAGACACTGGTCACATAGTACTTCACCACCATTTAAGACAGTAACCTCCCTTAATAGAGCAAAATGTCACTGCCCACTTGATTGAGATGAATGTAGAAGGGAATGGAGCAGAGAGCAGGCCTGACAAACTACACTTTACCAGACTACTTACTAAATCTTCTGTCTATTGACTGCTGCTGGTTTTTCAATGCCGAGAGGCACAAGATAAATTGCCGTAGGGCTGTTGATGTTGTTTACATCTAGTATCTAGTCTTCTACAGGCCTGGGAATACTTGACGTGATGCTTTCAAGCTGACTACACGGAGAAGCAACATGTTGTGTTGGTATCGATTTCTGCCCCTCTGGAGTTCAACAGGAGGTTAATAATAATGACGCCAGAGGAGTGAATGTGTTTTCTGCTGGGGACTGATGTTGATGATGTTGTAGACTTATGTTGTTTTGTGTTCTTCAGCTACAGGCTCTTATAGTACATCATGTCTGGCATAGCAAGGTTAGGGCTGTTATTGGATAAAGTTACAGACTGTGTGTGTGTGTGTGTGTGTGCGTTCGTGAGCGAGCGAGCTAGCGAGCAAGAGACGGCAAGACAAGAGAGTTTAAGTCAGTGTATGTCAGTAGAGAACACTTCTATTCCTTGTTGTAGTTTAGTATACAGCTCATCTGCACCCGTTAGGAGGGCATTGAGTCGGACCATCCACAGTGCCCTTGACATGGCCGCAGCAGGGACCAGGGATCCATACCAATCAAATGCAACTTAGAGGAGCTGTGCTGAGCTGATAGGCCCAATCCCCCTGCTTACCGACACAGGTGGAAAATCAATCCAGCGCCTTTTGTCTTGACGGAGAGGAAGAGCCTAATTCAGTAGTGAGGTTTCAGAACGATCTAGGGAAAACACACACCAGGTGTAGAGATATCTCATGCAGACACATACACACACACACACACACACACACACACACACACACACACACACACACACACACACACACACACACACACACACACACACACACACACACACACACACACACTGGCCGGTGCACTTATTAACGATCTTTCCCCATGGAACCCTGCCAGAGGATCTAACCTTTCTCAGCAGCATGAGATTGGACACTTGGATGACCCCTCCACTGACCCCCAGTGTGTGTGTGTGTGTGCGCGTGTGTGTGTGTGTGTATATCTCTCCTTCCCTACAGTGTTCAGGTGTTATCGATGTGCTCTCTGACTCTGACAGAAACTCATGCTGATAGAGAGAGCACATTCCTAGCTCTATCCCTCCCTTCCTCCCTCTCCTCCCCTCTGTCTCTCTTTCCCATTCCCTCTCTCTCCTTTATCTTCTCATTATCTCTCATTCTCCCTCTATTTTCTCTCTCCTTTCCTCCCCTACTTCTCTCTCTCCATCTGTCTCTCCCTCCCTCCAACTCTCCACTTCTCCCCTCTCCCTCCATATCTCTCTTGTTTTCCCTCTCATACACACACGCAGATGGTGGTGCATTGCAGATCCAGGGGAAGAAAGACAATAAGGAACAGTGCCTGTAGCAGCAATCACACGCTACACCGTGCAGACTGCATCTGATACCTCTTCTTCTGTTCTGTTCAGCTTGAGTCTCCACACCCTCTATTGTCTCCACAGTGGTCTAAAGGACATTCTGGTTGTGCCCCAAATGGCACATTCCTATTCCCTATATAGTGCATTCCCTATAAAGTAGTGCACTATTTAGGGAATAGGGTGTCATTTAGGACGTATGCTTTGTCTCATGTCAATCACTGACTTATTAAGCAGCCCACTTCAGACGTTGTGTTATCACTTGATTCTGTCTAGAGGCCACTAGATGAGTTTGCATAGTTTTATTCATATGTCTAGGCATGCTGCAGATATTTCCTATTTTCTTTGACCAAAAACATGATACTTCAGATTTGGCTCAATGTTGATGATGTTTTCCCTGTTTTTGTTGCTCTTTTCCGTTTCTCTCTCTTTTTCATCCTGGTCCATCATCAGTCATCACCATGGAGGGATTGACTCAGAATGCAAGCAAGATATCAAACAGACTACTGTCTCTTTCATCATCTCAACTCATCTAGTTCTTTTATCTAGAATGTCCTGTTCTGTTGTTGCCTACCAACAACATTGGTGACAACACTCTGTAAAGTAACACATTTAGGGACTGTTATTGGCAGAGAAAATCTTATTTCAGTTGCTGTTGGGCTATTGTGACTCCGTTTTCAATGAGCAGCTGAAGTAAATGTAGAAAAATTGCCACAACAAGTCTTTGTAGACTTTGTAGGACAGATATCAAAAGACATCTTTATGTCTTAATCAGTCTCTCATAGGAAATAACGCACATCGGCAACCCTGTAGCTTTTGAGGACCAGTGTGTCCCACCACTTTTGCTCTGATGAATATGATAATCTAGGGCTGCGTCCCAAATGACACAATATTCCCTATGTAGTGTCCCCTACAGGCCCTGGTCAAAAGTAGTGCACTATATAGGGAATAGGGTTCAATTTGGGATGCATCCTAGTAGTCCACTTTATATGCTGCCTCCAGAGTGTGTTACAGGAAGCCACACATGTCCCAGGTCTGCTCCTGGACAGGGACATTACACATGTCCAATGCAACCAACGACGTGCCAACACAGAGTGACACATAGGGCTCTATTTCCGGCTAGCGTTACCGCGGCGCTAGTGTCAAATGCACGTTAGTTTGCAATTTCGTCATATTAAAATTGCCACACTGGCATTTTCCAGCACCAACGCCAGGTTCGGCAATTTACATGTCTTATATCAGCTAGCTTGCTCTGAAATGGGCGGGGTGGAAATATTTTAGGTGTGTCCTTAAAAACATGATCCAAAGTGCTAATTTCAGGCAGTGCTGATAGGGATATTTAAGACCAACCAACAGCTGGTTTTAGCAGTAACGCAGTTGGTTATGGCATGAATTTAGACAGCGGAAACGCAGCCTATCCAGCTATGATGCACACTGCCCATATGCGCATGGAACAAGAGTAGCCTAATGTGCTTTTGGTGCCTGAATACTTCGTATTTAGAAACCATAAAAGCATGTTTTTCCCCATTTCGATTTATTTGATTAAAAATCAAGCATAGCCTCCCCTCCTCTCAATTAAGGCTTTTTTTTGTCTGCCCAATGCAATCGTGAAGTAGTCAATAAAGGGTTTGGCTCCTGAGACCGCTTGGAAATGAATCTTAATCACCAAAGCTTTATTAAAATAGCAAGTTTGAGAGGAGTAAAACAGTGAGCTGACATTCCCTTTTTATCTATGCGTTGTGTGTAAAACCCCCTCCATGATGTAGGCTACGTATCCATATCCATCATGAAACGAGAGATGAGAACCTCGGTGAATACCGGTGAACCTCGTATTTAGAAGTTATCTCTCCTGTAAAAATGGCTTATTTTCTGTTTCATATGTTCAAACCCAAGCCCTCCCTTAGGCCTACTATAACGAAGGCTGGTTCAACAGCAATGAGTGGCTTTTTTATCCTGCCGATTTTATTATATCATTTCATTTACATTTGCTTATTAGAATTATTCACCTTCCTGGTTTTATAGTGACAACGTCCGTGGCGCGCTTGCAATGCAACTTCTGATGTGTGAATGCGATCTGCTCTGTAAAATGGTTCCGATTATGTTCATAAAACATAGGCCTATTTGGGAGAGTATAACGGTGAGTAGACATTCTAACTTTCTATTTATTGGATCTTTGTCCAGCTGCTGTCAAAAGTTTGGATGTGCGTAAAACCCTCCATAATCTGCGTTGTTTTAATATTATATGCCCACGGGGAGAAATTATGGTATCTGTAAATTTGACTATTTAAAACATGTTGTTTAATTTGATTTATAATTTGAATAAAATTATTAGTTCTCTGTTTAGGCTTCAAATCAAATCAAATCAAATCAAATTTTATTGGCCACATGCGCCGAATACAACAGGTGCAGACATTACAGTGAAATGCTTACTTACAGCCCTTAACCAACAGTGCATTTATTTTAAACAAAAAAGTAAAAATAAAACAACAACAAAAAAAGTGTTGAGAAAAAAAGAGCAGAAGTAAAACAAATAACAGTAGGGAGGCTATATATACAGGGGGGTACCGGTGCAGAGTCAATGTGCGGGGGCACCGGCTAGTTGAGGTAGTTGAAGTAATATGTACATGTGGGTAGAGTTAAAGTGACTATGCATAAATAATTAACAGAGTAGCAGCAGCATAAAATGATGGGGTGGGGGGGCAGTGCAAATGGATTACAGAAACGAATTGATTTGACTATAATTGACTATAACTTATTGACTATAATGCAATTTATATTACCATAATGCAATTTACAGTAGGCCTAGCCCCTATATCAGTGTAAATGCTATTGAAGCTACAGTATGCAATTAGAACAATGTGGACTGCAAATGGGTTCAAGTTAATAATATGCCATTTAGCAGACGCTTTCATCCAAAGCGACTTACAGTCATGCGTGCATACATTTTTTTTTGTGTATGGGTGGTCCCGGGGATCGAACCCACTACCTTGCCGTTACAAGCGCCGTGCTCTACCAGCTGAGCTACAGAGGACCACAGTTAACGTATTTAGCGAAGATAGGTCTACATTTTATTTCGTTAATGTAATCCATTTAATAAACTATAACAGACTAACATTGGAAATGGAATTGATTCCAAGGCAATACACAAAAGACAGTAAAAACACAACTTGAAACAACGACATATTTTGCCATGGAGCACGTTCTGATTGGCCAGTTAGGGGCCAAGCCTCAACACACCCACAACTTGTTTACTCATCAAAAACCAGCAGGTCTGCCAATAATTGTGATAGTGAAAATAGCAAAAATATTTCTGACACACCCCTGAACCTATAGCGCTACCACCTGTGATTAGATTTACCATTGTGCTAGGTTTGTTTAAATAGAGCCCAGTGGTGTGACATGATATACAGTGAGGGAAAAAAGTATTTGATCCCCTGCTGATTTTGTACGTTTTCCCACTGACAAAGAAATGATCAGTCTATAATTTTAATGGTAGGTTTATTTGAACAGTGAGAGACAGAATAACAACAAAAAAATCCAGAAAAACGCAAGTCAAAAATGTTATAACTTGATTTGCATTTTAATGAGGGAAATAAGTATTTGACCCCTCTGCAAAACATGACTTAGTACTTGGTGGCAAAACCCTTGTTGGCAATCACAGAGGTCAGACGTTTCTTGTAGTTGGCCACCAGGTTTGCACACATCTCAGGAGGGATTTTGTCCCACTCCTCTTTGCAGATCTTCTCCAAGTCATTAAGGTTTCGAGGCTGACATTTTGCAACTCAAACCTTCAGCTCCCTCCACAGATTTTCTATGGGATTAAGGTCTGGAGACTGGCTAGGCCACTCCCTTAATGTGCTTCTTCTTGTCATGCTGGAATACCCATCCACGACCCATTTTCAATGCCCTGGCTGAGGGAAGGAGATTCTCACCCAAGATTTGACGGTACATGGCCCCATCTATCGTCCCTTTGATGCAGTGAAGTTGTCCTGTCCCCTTAGCAGAAAAACACCCCCAAAGCATAAGGTTTCCACCTCCATGTTTGACGGTAGGGATGGTGTTCTTGGGGTCATAGGCAGCATTCCTCCTCCTCCAAACACGGCGAGTTGAGTTGATGCCAAAGAGCTCGATTTTGGTCTCATCTGACCACAACACTTTCACCCAGGTCTCCTCTGAATCATTCAGATGTTCATTGGCAAACTTCAGACGGCCTTGTATATGTGCTTTCTTGAGCAGGGGGACCTTGCGGGCACTGCAGGATTTCAGTCCTTCACGGCGTAGTGTGTTACCAATTGTTTTCTTGGTGACTATGGTCCCAGCTGCCTTGAGATCATTGACAAGATCCTCCTGTGTAGTTCTGGGCTGATTCCTCACCGTTCTTGTGATCATTGCAACTCTTGTGATCTTGCATGGAGCCCCAGGCCGAGGGAGATTGACAGTTCTTTTGTGTTTCTTCCATTTGCGAATAATCGCACCAACTGTTGTCACCTTCTCACCAAGCTGCTTGGCGATGGTCTTGTAGCCCATTCCAGCCTTGGGTAGGTCTACAATCTTGTCCCTGACATCCTTGGAGAGCTCTTTGGTCTTGGCCATGGTGGAGAGTTTGGAATCTGATTGATTGATTGCTTCTGTGTACAGGTGTCTTTTATACAGGTAACAAACTGAGATTAAGAGCGCTCCCTTTAAGATTGTGCTCCTAATCTCAGCTTGTTACCCTGTATAAAAGACACCTGGGAGCCAGAAATCTTTCTGATTGAGAGGGGGTAAAATACTTATTTCCCTCATTAAAATGCAAATCAATTTATAACATTTTTGACATGCGTTTTTCTGGATTTTTTTGTTGTTATTCTGTCTCTCACTGTTCAAATAAACCTTATAGACTGATCATTTCTTTGTCAGTGGGCAAACGTACAAAATCAGCAGGGGATCAAATCATTTTTTCCCTCACTGTATAAAGCCTCCCACTACCCAGGTCACCTCCATTGTCCTCTATGAATCCTCCGGCGGTCTAATGAATAGCTTGATAAAGTCTTCACTACTCACCATTAATGTTCATCTCTTACCTTTTATTCCTGAAAATATGTCCAAGGTCCCCTCCTTTTCAGTCTACGAGAAACCTTAATTGTAGTTCTGTGCGTGGGTAGGAAGGAATAAAACACCTTACAGCCTGTACTTTAACTTTCACACTGGGGTAAAACTTTGACAAAATACATTCAACTAAAACTGCAAAAACTTGTAGAAAATATAACATTTTTAGACAATGGAACTTTTCAGAAAATCTCCCAGAAATCTCTAATGGGCGGCTGGAGAGATGGAAGTGTGTTTTTTTTCCTCCTCTTTTCTCCTCTGCACTTCATTGTTATCTGTCAAATGAGTCATAGTGATACAAGCAGAGAGCATTCATCGGTGTTCAGTGTTGAACATCAAGCCAATATCATCTCTATTGTTCCCAGCTATGTCTGTAGAGTGTGGTTGAATGGCATTGATGTGTTGTTAAGATCCTTTATTAACTACCCTGTCCCTGACAGTGTGGAGTGAGAATACACCGGTTTAGCGAGGAGACAAAAAAAACGTACACAAAGGACTGCTTCGCACTTCTAGTTTAGAACACTGGTGAGGATATTGACTGTATTGATCCATCTACTAACCCTCATAGTAGTGCTATGTTCGCAGGAACTGAAACATTCACAGTGTAGTGTGTCTCAATCTTAGCATCCTGTATAACAGTATTTTATCCTCATCCACAAAGCACAGGACGCTGGACAAAGAACTCGGGCAGAGAAAGAGAACAATATCCACTTTTTCCTACTCTACCAAAAAGTTATTTATTGACCTAGTGCCAGCTCCTATATTTTGACCATATTGTGGTCTTGGTCGGGGCCACCCTCCGCGAGGCTCTCCATTACCCTTCTATGGAGAGGGCAGCGGAGCCAAAACAATTAGGCCCTGAGCCGTGGAACCGTGGAGTCAGTATGTGTGTGTGTGTAGAGCTGTGAGGAGAGGACACGGCCATGCTAGACAGAGCTATCTCATTACAGCCCATCTCCACAGGGTTAGCTGCTCTAGCTCTGACTGCTCAGGACAAGATGGACGCCTTCTCTACGGTAACCAGCCCGGGCTAATTAGCAAGGAATAACGGCTAGATGATGAACTTGACCCTAGCATGACAGCTACACATATAGTTAGAGGGAAGAGAGAGGGAGAGAGGGGGATGGAGAGAGTAAGAAGAGAGATATACAGTGATGTGTGTAAGGTTTTTATGACCCGTAGGTCAAATAAAATACAATCTCAATCGTATTCATATATAAGCTAGAATGAGCTTCACATCACCTCTGATCTCAGTGTTATTATGTTAATTGTCTGCAGGATAACCGAGCAGTGTGTTTAGTTCAGAACCATGAAGACATCATTTCTGAGAGAGAGAGAGAGAGAGAGAGAGAGAGAGAGAGAGAGAGAGAGAGAGAGAGAGAGAGAGAGAGAGAGAGTACTAAAGTCTTCCCATGTTCTGACATGCATATCCAGTCTCCTATTCCTTCTCTGTGCTTTGTCCCCATATTAACAGTATTACACAACATCAAACTGTGGATGAGCCACTGGATGGCTGGACAAGGGAGACTGATGAGACTGAGACTTAACTGAGTGGACGCTTCATTTGCTGCTGCCGCTCCCACAAAAGATCCCCCCGTACCTCTGTCTGCCTGTGTGTCTGCATGTGTGCGTGCGTATCCTACCGCCGTCCCCACTCACAACGTTAAAAGTGCAATTGATACCTGGAGATAAATTCAATAAGCCAGAAATCTTGCCTGCCGGGCCGCCACACACTGAACACTTCCTCAGCCCATATGACCAGAAGCTATCAGATAGCTATTGGAGGATTAATAGAACGTTAAGCCATGCGGTGGCGGCGGTGATTGTACATGCATCATTTTATTCACTCTAATGTAGGATATAATGCTGGCATTAGACTAACTGACAACACCAGGTTTATGGACCTGCAGAGATCTCTCTCTCTCCTCTGCCACAGTCACACCGTAATGAAATCAGCATGTCCATTAAGCCTTAGTGGAGACAAAGGAGTTTTGGAGGGAGTTTGTCTGTCTGCCATGTCGGTTTCTTGAGAAATGCGGCATTGCCTCATCAGCCTATGAGAGTTTTGTTTTGTGTGTTCGTGTGTGTCTGCTAAAGTCAGTGAACAGAGGAGGTATATCTGCTATGGCAGCTGGTCTCTCTAGCCTCCTGGATACGCGCTGCTGCCTTCTCTCTTTCATTATGCACACTAACAATACTGCTCTAGGACTCCCTCCCTCCCTCCCTGCCCCTCTTTCTTTCCTCTCTCTCTCGTTCTCGCTCGCTCTCCCTCCTTCTCTCTCTCTCTCTCTCTCTCTCTCTCTCACCCTCTCCCCCCCTTTTTCTCCCTCCCTCCCTCCCTCGCTCTGCTCTGTTCTGGGGAAGATAATCAAAAGAGATTCTCTTTAGAGGAAAGAGAGGAAGAGGAGAAGTCAACAGGAACGGGAGGCTTTTGTCAAGTTCAGATTGAGGGCCACTTAATTTGGACCCCCTCCAAAAAAGGTGGATTCTTCCCATCAGCTACAGTGTATCATAACTCTGTGATGAAATGTCTTCCCTTGGCCTAATGGTAGTAGGGCTTAGAGATGCAGTAGAGTTAAAGGTTTGGATGGTTTTGAAACTTGCCAGAGGCAGGCAAGAACTGCTAATGACCAACTAGGACACTTTTTCTAAAGAAGGACGAATGATCAAATCAAATCTCAGACCAACTGGCCAATCTAAAGTACCTAAAGCATTCCGAGATCATGAGGCCAAACATCTTAGGTTGACATGAGGACTCTTGACGTTGAGTTTAGAGTAGAAAAAACACTATCTTTTCATTAGATCCATTATTTAATTAGCCAACTCACCCGCCCACCTCTAAGCTCCAATGGCACATTACCAATGGCTACACAGCCTCTGTGCTCCCTTCCAATGTGAAACACAACAAAAGGCTGGCTCTGGCTCCTGCTTCAACATCCTGATAAACTATGTGTCATGGGTTTCTGGCAGTTTAATAATCATTATAATCAGCTGCCTTGTTGAGCCAAGAAGCACTAATCTCATTATAAACCCTGTGGATGTTATCCCTCTGTCACGATCGTCTAAGGAGGAGGACCAATGCGCAGCGTTGAAGGTGAACATATTTATTTCGAGAATGATCACACGATCAAAACAACAGACGATAACGTGATGTCTACGGTTGAACACAAACCAAATAAGAACAAGAAACCACAAACACAAAGGGAAAGATAGACAGTTTAAATATGGCTCCCAATCAGAGACAACCAGCTGACACTCGTTGCCTCTGATTGGGAGTCACTCAGGCCAACATAGAAATACAAACTAGAACTCCCAACATAGCAATAGAATACATAGAATTACACACCCTGGCTCAACATAACAGTGTCCCCAGAGCCAGGGCGTGACAGTACCCCCCCCTAAAGGCGCGGACTCCGACCGCGCCAACTAAATACCACAGGGGAGGGACCGGGTGGGCACTCCGCCTTGGCGGCGGATCCGGCTCCGGGCCTGATCCCCACTCCCTCTCCAACCCCCAAAGTACCCCTGGTCCGGTCTGGCCCGCTGGCCGGAGCTGAACTGCACACTGATGGAGCGGATTGCTCTAGCTCCGGCGTAACGCATCTGACCGGTGCCGGACCAGGCACCAGTGGAACAGGCACGGGCCGTGCCGGACTGACGACGCACACCACTGGCTTGGTGTGGGGAACAGGCACGGGCCGTGCTGGACTGACGACGCACCCACTGGCTTGGTGTGGGGAGCAGGAACAGGGCCGGACAGGGCTGGCGACACGCACCACTGACTTGGTGCGGGGAGCAGGAACAGGCCGGGCCGAAGCTGGCGACACGCACCGTAGACTTGGTGCGGGGAGCAGGAACAGGCCGGGCCGAAGCTGGCGACACGCACCGCTGACTTGGTGCGTGGAGCAGGAACGGGCCGAGCTTGGGCTGACGAAGCGCACCACTGACTTGGTGCGGGAGCAGGAGCGGGCCGGACCGGGCTGACGAAGCGCACCACTGACTTGGTGCGGGAGCAGGAACGGCCGTGCCGGGCTGGACGAAGCTCACCACTGACTTGGTGCGAGTGGCAGGAACAGGCCGGACCGTACTGGGAACACACACCACTGGCCCTACGTGGGGATCAGGAACAGGCCGGACCGGACTGGCAACACACGCCAGTACCTCTCGCCGTGCCTCTACATCCACCATCCCCTCTTCGACCAGTGGCCCCCGTAACCTGGCGGCCTCCTCTGGCAACCCGCTGGGCCGCTCTATCGCGGCCTCCTGCTGCCCCGACGTCGTGAGCCCCCCCCTAAAAATGTTCTGGGAGTCTCTCTTCCCCGTGGGCCAGGCCTCTATAATTCTCGCCCAACTCTCGCTCTTCTGCTTCCAATCTCCGCCATTCAGCTCCTCATTCGGCTTGACCCAGTCGAAGCTCTTCCTCCACTGTTCCCAAGTCCACCCTCTCTGCTCCTCACTAGGCTGCTTGGTCCAGTTCTGGTGGTTTCTTCTGTCACGATCGTCTAAGGAGGAGGACCAATGCGCAGCGTTGAAGGTGAACATATTTATTTCGAGAATGATCACACGATCAAAACAACAGACGATAACGTGATGTCTACGGTTGAACACAAACCAAATAAGAACAAGAAACCACAAACACAAAGGGAAAGATAGACAGTTTAAATATGGCTCCCAATCAGAGACAACCAGCTGACACTCGTTGCCTCTGATTGGGAGTCACTCAGGCCAACATAGAAATACAAACTAGAACTCCCAACATAGCAATAGAATACATAGAATTACACACCCTGGCTCAACATAACAGTGTCCCCAGAGCCAGGGCGTGACACCTTCACCATATTAACTGTATGGAACTGCTACCCACATGATTACTGCAGGGTGGATGGAGGGTTAGGGTACAGCGAAGAAAGGCTTCTATATGCCAGAAGCATTTAAGTAATGGATCATAATCAAGTGAATTGTTAGGCTAATGCATGTGTCTTATAGGAGAGAAGAGGGGGGTGGGAGCGAGGGGGATAAAGAAGAGATACATATGAAGACAAGAGAAAGAGAGGAGATAAAAGAGAGATAAAGGACAAGAGAGAGGAAGGAGAAAAAGGGAGGATCAACTGTAAATGTTTAGGTGAAGGAGGGAGTTGAGTTATTATTATCACACAGATGTCTTAACCCCTCCTGTAGCTCAGTTGGTAGAGCATGGCGCATGCAACGCCAGGGTTGTGGGTTCGATTCCCACGGGTGGCCAGTATGAAAAATGTATGCGCTCACTAACTGTAAGTCGCTCTTGATAAGAGCGTCTGCTAAATGACTAAAATATTTTTTTTGAGTTACCTCATCTGCCAGGTAAAGCCTCCCCTGAGGTAACCGTTTAGTGTGGGATGGAGGGATAGAGGGATAGGAGGAATAATGAAGAGAAGGACGGAGAGAAGATGTGTCCTCATTACTGGGGGCCTGTGTGTGTGTCTTAGTGCATTTTTGTGTTTGTGTGTGTGACTACGTGCATGCTTCTGTGCGTACTTGCGTGTGTGTGTTGTCTCCCCCATTAGGAGTATAGATGTATGGCTCACACTGCTGGGTGCTGGCAGCCACTCTCTCTCCTCCTCTCAGCTCCTTCCTCTATGTTATGTTTTATTAATCTGGGTTGCAGGGTGGTTTCTGCATCAGGCCTATCAAAACACTCACTGTTCTCTGTTTCTGTCACGATGGGGAGTGGGGAGACTTTTGAAGCCTCCAACGCTCGTTCAGCCGGTCCCTCTCTCCTTTCCTGTATTCTCCCTCATCAGAGATTTTACCCAGCTTAAAACTCTCTCTCTCTCTCTCTCTCTCTCTCTCTCTCTCTCTCTCTCTCTCTCTCTCTCTCTCTCTCTCTCTCTCTCTCTCTCTCTGGGATCCACAAGGAAGAGCTGTTGGCAGGGTATGCAGTGTATATCTCAGATTAGGAGGATGTTGCCTGCAGATACTGATCTTAGGTCAGTTTCGACTTTCTCCCCTTAGTGGTTTAGGTTAGGATTAGAAGAAAGTAAGCTGATCCTAGACCTATGCCTTGCAACTGTATCTTCAGGGATTTGTCTCCCTGCCTTTTAGTAGGAGTATAACTTACCTAGAATCCATTCTCTCTACCCACAAACTACACAGCAGAAAGCCAACCTCATCTCAGACCAAACATAAGCCCTAATGTCTGAATGGAGGAGATCAGGTTCAAGCACCAGTCTTCGATCTGAAATACCCTACTCCCTACTTCAGCTCTGAGCCTTGGTCTCATCTCACCATAGCCCACCACTAGACAGATCAGTTGGCGGTTTTTGACTGTTTGTGTCTGCTGAGTGAAAGGAATACCTCAGCGTGCTCTTACTTATCCAGTTACATGGCTGGGACCTAGCTGAAGACTGTGTGTTGATTAAATGGCCTCTGGGGGGAGGGGGCTCGTCCAGTTCAATGGTTATTAGGGCTACTCACTGAGGGGTGAGTTTGAGGTTTGTTGTGTGTGTGTGTGTGTGTGTATGTTGTGGTAAAGAAGATTAAATGTTGTCGCTTATACTGACACAGTGAAGGTCATGGTTAACGGTGCAGAATACTGTGAAATTTAAATGTCGATATCTCCATGTTACTACTTTCAGAAATGGCTGAGGAACCATGCTTCACTGACTTGTACTGCTGTGGTCGAATTGCCCTTATAAGGCACATACTGAACAATTATATTAGTCAGCTTGGTTGTATCCAGTAATCGTCATCAGAGTAGCTAATATGGTTTGGGACAGGCTGTTTCCGGAGAGGACGTGAGTGTGAAGATGTGTTTGTGTGTGTCTGTGTGCGTTTGCGTGCATTTACACTACCGTTCAAAAGTTTGGGGTCACTTAGAAATGTCCTTGTTTTCGAAAGGAAAGCAATTTTGTTGTCCATTAAAATAACATCAAATTGATCAGAAATACAGTGTAGACATTGTTAATGTTGTAAATGGCTATGGAATATCTACATAGGGGTACAGAGGCCCATTATCAGCAACCATCAGTCCTGTGTTCCAATGGCACGTTGTGTTTGCTAATCCAAGTTTATCATTTTAAAAGGCTAATTGGTCATTAGAAAACCCTTTTGCAATTATGTTAGCACAGCTGAAAACTGTTGTGCTGATTAAAGAAGCAATAAAACGGGCTCAACGTCAACAGTGAAGAGGCGACTCCGGGAGGCTGACCTTCTAGGCAGAGTTGCAAAGAAAAAGCCATATCTCAGACTGCCCATCTTAATCTTTTCTTTTTTTTGCCCAGTCTGAGATATGGCTTTTTCTTTGCAACTCTGCCTAGAAGGTCAGCAATTTTCTCGCATGGAATAGCCTTCATTTCTCAGAACAAGAATAGACTGACGAGTTTCAGAATTAGTGTTCTGCTTCTCTGTAGCATCAACCAGAGGGCTATCTTAGTGGACTCACGTGTTTGTGTGTGTGTGTGTTTGTGTGTGTGTGTGTTACTGCGGCAGCATCTCACATAGCACCCTATTCCCTATGTAGTGCACTACTTTGGACCAAAGCCCAATGACGCCCTGTGTAGTCCTGATTTATAGGGAGCTGTGTTGCACTACTAGCCATTACAGCTTGTAGCCTGGGTGCCAGATATATATTTTATTTTTGTCAAAGACTAAAATTAGACAAATGAGTCAACAACCAGTCTGGACACTTCTCTCTCTGTTGTAATTATGGAAGGCAGGAGGAGACAGACAAACAGATAGGCAGACAGGAGCAAGCGGCGAGTGGCGGCGTCTAGTGTCTTTGAATTTTGGCGGACGGGGCTGTGTGTGTTTGTGTCCGTGTCTGTGTGTGTGAGTAGCGTCGGGCCAGGCGGCTGTGTGAAGGCAGATTAAAGATAGAGGGATAATGGTTTACCCAGAGTCCTCTGAAATAGAGATCTCTCAACTTTCCCTTTCTCTCTTACTCTCCTAGTATCGCTCTCTCTCCCTTTCTCACTTTGTCTCTCCCGGCAACTCTCCCTTTCGTTCCATCAGATATGATACATCCACCGTTGCCATGACGAACAGCTTTCTGTAGGAATGTTGGTAATGAACAGCTCTTTTAAGATGTATATTTGTAATTACATTACTGCTTTGATGGCCAGATTCTCCACCCACGCTGCTGCCATGCTGAAATATTGGATTTCAACGCTTCATAAGAGGAGAAAGAACCAGAGAGAGAGAGAGAGAGAGAGAGAGAGAGAGAGAGAGAGAGAGAGAGAGAGAGAGAGAGAGAGAGAGAGAGAGAGAGAGAGAGAGAGAGAGAGAGAGAGAGAGAGAGAGAGAGAGAGAGAGAGAGAGAGAGAGAGAGAGAGAGAGAGAGAGAGAGAGAGAGAGAGAGAGAGAGAGAGAGAGAGAGAGAGAGAGAGAGAGAGAGAGAGAGAGAGAGCGAGAGAGGGCTGTGAGTTTAGCATAATCGATGGAGAAAGCAAGCCAATCTGTGACACTTTGCACCCGGGGAGGTAGAGGTTGTTTACGTACGCACACACACGCTCACACACACGCACGGATGCACGTGCACACAATTTCTGCATAATTAATATGTGTGAAATCTGAGCCCGGCTCGTTAGGGTGACAGTGAACTTCTGAAAAAGATTCCCACTTTGTAAGAAACAGACCTTATACCATACTTACAACATACAATACTTAGAACAAAAATATTTTGTGTTTGACCAAATCGTGTGTTTCTGTGAAAATGCAGAACTACAATGATATTGTACAATCTTACAGTATGGTAAATTAGCTTTCTGTGTGATGAATGATATACAGTGTGTCATCTTATTAATTCTTCACCTTCTCTGTCTTCCAGGAAGTGCCGGTACTCCAGTGGTGTTTAATGAGAACGGCGACGCCCCCGGACGCTACGACATCTTCCAGTACCAGAGCACCAACCGCTCCACCAGAGAGTACAGGGTCATAGGCACCTGGACCAACAAACTACACCTTAATGTGAGACTAACATACAGTTGAAATCGGAAGTTTACATACACCATAGCCAAATACATTTAAACTCAGATTTTCACAATTCCTGACATTTAATCCTAGCAAAAAGTCCCTGTCTTAGGTCAGTTAGGATCACCACTTTATTTTAAGAATGTGAAATGTCAGAATAATAGTAGAGAGAATGATTTATTTCAGCTTTTATTTATTTAATCACATTCCCAGTGGGTCAGAAGTTTACATACACTCATTAGTATTTGGTAGCATTGCCTTTAAATTGTTTAACTTGGGTCAAACGTTTCGGGTAGCCTTCCACAAGCTTCCCACAATAAGTTGGGTAAATTTTGGCCCATTCCTCCTGACAGAGCTCGTGTAACTGAGTCAGGTTTGTAGGCCTCCTTGCTCGCACATGCTTTTTCAGTTCTGCCCACAAATGTTCTATAGGATTGAGGTCAGGGCTTTGTGATGGCCACTCCAAAACCTTTACTTTGTTGTCCTTAAGCCATTTTGCCACAACTTTGGAAGTATGCTTGGGGTCATTGTCCATTTGGAAGACCCATTTGCGACCAAGGTTTAACTTCCTGACTGTGGTCTTGAGATGTTACTTCAATATATCCACATAATTTTCCTTCCTCAAGATGCCATCTATTTTGTGAAGTGCACCAGTCCCTCTTGCAGCAAAGCACCCCCACAGCATGATGCTGCCACCCCCGTGCTTCACGGTTGGGATGGTGTTCTTCGGCTTGCAAGCATTCCCCTTTTTCCTCCAAACATAACGATGGTCATTATGGCCAAACAGTTCTATTTTTGTTTCATCAGACCAGAGGACATTTCTCCAAAAAGTACGATCTTTGTCCCCATGTGCATTTGCAAACCGTAGTCTGGCTTTTTTATGGCGGTTTTGGAGCAGTGGCTTCTTCCTTGCTGAGCGGCCTTTCAGGTTATGTTGTTGTGAATATAGATACTTTTGTACCTATTTCCTCCAGCATCTTCACAAGGTCCTTTGCTGTTGTTCTGGGATTGATTTGCACATTTTGCACCAAAGTACATTCATCTCTAGGAGACAGAACGCGTCTCCTTCCTGAGCGGTATGACGGCTGCGTGTTCCCTTGGTGTTTATACTTGCGTACTATTGTTTGTGCAGATGAACATGGTACCTTCAGGCGTTTGGAAATTGCTCCCAAGGATGAACTAGACTTGTGGAGTTCTACAATCTTTTTTCTGTGGTCTTGGCTGATTTCTTTGGATTTTCCCATGATGTCAAGCAAAGAGGCACTGAGTTTGAAGGTAGGCCTTGAAATACATCCACAGGTACACCTCCAATTGACTCAAATGATGTCAATTAGCCTATCAGAAGCTTCTAAAGCCATGACATCATTTTCTGGAATTTTCCAAGCTGTTTAACGGCTCAGTCAACTTAGTGTATGTAAACTTCTGACCCACTGGAATTGTGATACAGTGAATTATAAGTGAAACAATTGTTGGAAAAATTACTTGTGTCATGCACAAAGTAGATATCCTAACCGACTTGCCAAAACTATAGTTTGTTAACAAGAAATGTGTGGAGTGATTGAAAAATGAGTTTTAATGACTCCAACCTAAGTGTATGTAAACTTCCGACTTCAACTGTAATAGCAATACTATCTTTTGTGATCTAGTGTTGTCGTATAGTGTCACATTCAGAGGCATTCATACATAGCCTGGTCCCGGCTATGTATGACAACGACTTGACATGATAGCACAAACAGCTCTGAGATCAGGCAAATTGTATAGATATCAGCATTTATTCAAGATTAAGATTTTTATTACATTTTAGTCATTTAGCAGACGCTCTTATTATTTTTTTCATACCCCCTGTGGGAATCAAACCCACAACCCTGGCGTTGCAAACACCATGCTCTATCAACTGAGTTACATCCATGCCAGCCATTCCCTCCCCTACCCTGGACGACTGCGCGCCGCCCCATGGGTCTCCCGGTCACGGCCGGATCTCTAGTGGCACAGCTAGCACTGCGATGCAGTGCCTTAGAACACTGCGCCACTCGGGAGAGTATTAGTTCGTTATCATCCAAAACTTGTTTTTGTGTCATGTTTGGGTCCCATCTCTTCCCAGTGGTTTTTGTCCTATGACCATACTGTATGTCAGAGTAGTTGATGTGTTCCTGCACGCATACAGTTACTGCTCAGTGCTGGACTTTCAAAGAGCAGCTACTTGTTTTTCAGCTGTTACTGATTGAAATACACACACACACAGTCTTGTACAGCTAACCTTGTGGGGACACACAATTCAGTCCCATTCAAAATCCTATTTTCCCTAACCCCTAACCCTAAACCTAACCCTAACCCGTACTCTTACCCTAACCCTAACCTTAACCCAAAAACCTAACCTTAACCCTAGCTCCTAACCCTAACCCTAAAACTATCCGTAGCTCCTAACCCTAACCCTAAACCTAATTCTAACCCTAACACTAATTCTAACCTTAAACCTAAACCCCCTAGAAATAGCATTTTACCTTGTGGGGACCAACAAAATGTCCCCAGTTGGTCAAATTTTTGTTTGTTTACTATTCTTGTGGGGACATCTGGTCCCCCCCCACAATCACACACACACACACTCACACACACAGACATGCACACACACCACACACACACACACATAAACACTGGAACACCGGAACACCGGAGGGAGGGATGGATACACACACACACACACACACACACACACACACACACACACACACACACACACACACACACACACACACACAGGCCACAGGAGGAGTTATGACTTGGTAAACGAGCAGCGTGTTCTCACACAGATAGACTCCTAGAACAGACAGGGTTGGGCACGGTTGGGCTGTACTTTCTGAGGGATCTTAAAACCTTCTGCTCTGGTCGTGCGTCCGTGTGCGTGTGTGTGACTTTCCGGTACAAGCGAATACGTTTGGACAGTAGAAGCTATATTGGCTGGACTCTGGAGACTTGTAGACTGGAGACTTGGCTGGGAGGAAAATTGAAGTTAGGCTCAAATGCTGAACTTGTGCATTCTCTTTGTTCTTCAATCTGTTTACCTTGGCTGGACTGGGAGGCAGCAACAGCATACTATTCCCTCTCAGCTGGCTGCTGAGAACTAGAGCCAGAATAGCCCTATTCCATATCCATTTTGTTTCACCTTAACAAGTGTTTTGAATTCAAGGTTACAAATAGGTATCCAAATAATTGAAAAAGGATTCACCCAAGTGGCGGAAGTTACTGTTTCTTCAGTTGTGCCGTTGGACATGCTCTTCTTTCATGCTCATAATGCTTTATGGGATACATTTAATGAGGCCTAAAGTATTTTTTCATCAGGTAATAATTATCAATTATACGCCAAAAAGTTCATGGCCAGGCTTAATGTGTTTTTGAGCGTTCATAATTCAAGCATGGCCGGCTATCGCTTTACCACAAAAAAACTGGACGAGATAATAGTACTAAAGGGAAATAAAACACAAAACTGAAACAACACATACAGACAGGTTTAATTTCTCCTCTGACGACTGAGTAGTTTGACCCAATATTGGTAATTTACTCTAGTTCTAGATTTCTCCTGCTCTCAGCAGAATCCCCAGCCAGCCAGTTTCCTCTAGTTCTGCTGGATCAGTACTTTGTGTGCGTGTTCAGAGATAGAGAGAGGAGCTCCGTTCCCATCACCCTGGGCTGTGTTATAAACAGTTTATTACACACACACTGCATCAGACTGATGCAGATGGCCAATTTGTGCCAGCTCTGATTACACCAGTTTAATTGCTATTAGATTTATGCCTAGCAGGCAGCACAAGGGACATGATAAGAAGTTCTGCTTTGGCTAATTACTTTGTGAGTTGCACTTGGAAATGTTAATGCAGGTACAAACATTTTAACGACAGTAGGCTTTGAATAAGGCTATTACACAGTCAAAACTATTCTAGTCAGCACATTCCTTAGCCAGAAACAGTCTAGAATCACAACCATTCTAGAACCAAAACCATTATTGAGTTCCAACCTATCTGTCCTCTGATTGGTCTCTCCTCTTTCCTGTGACCTTATGACCCCAGGTAGAAGCCATGCAGTGGCGGGCAGGTGACCCGTCCCTCCCTGCGTCTGTGTGTAGCGTGCCCTGCCGGATGGGTGAGCGGAAGAAGATCGTGAAGGGTGTGCCATGCTGCTGGCACTGCGAGCGCTGCGAGGGCTACCACTTCCAGGCCAGCGAGTTCAGCTGTGAACTGTGCCCCTACGAACAGCGCCCCGACGCCAACCGAACGGGCTGCCAGAACATCCCCATCATCAAGCTGGAGTGGCACTCGCCCTGGGCCGTCATCCCCGTCTTCATCTCAATGCTAGGCATCATCACCACCACCTTCGTTGTCGTCACCTTTGTCCGCTACAACGAAACACCCATCGTCAGGGCGTCCGGCCGCGAGATGAGCTACGTGCTGTTGACGGGCATTTTCCTGTGTTATGCCATCACCTTCCTGATGATCGCGGCGCCCGATGTGGGCGTGTGTTCCTTCCGGAGGATATTTCTGGGTCTGGGGATGTGCTTCAGCTACGCGGCCCTCCTCACCAAGACCAACCGTATCCATCGCATCTTCGAGCAGGGGAAGAAGTCCGTCAGCGCCCCCCGGTTCATCTCCCCCGCCTCCCAGCTGGTCATCACCTTCTCCCTGATCTCGGTGCAGCTCCTGGGGGTGTTTGTGTGGTTCGCCGTGGACCCGCCGCACACCTTCGTGGATTACGGCGAGCAGCGGACCCAGGACCCGGCGGCGGCTCGTGGCGTGCTGAAGTGTGACATCTCCGACCTGTCCCTGATCTGCTCCTTGGGCTACTCCATCCTACTGATGGTCACATGCACTGTTTACGCCATCAAGACCAGGGGAGTGCCGGAGACCTTCAACGAGGCCAAGCCAATTGGATTTACCATGTACACTACCTGCATAATCTGGCTGGCATTTATCCCGATCTTCTTTGGGACAGCGCAGTCGGCGGAGAGGGTGAGTGGAACAGCTTTTATAACAGTAAACAGACAAACGCGCAGAAAAGTGGAGCCTGTGTGTTTCTAATGAATGAATGATTTTGGATGAATGGTCTCTTTTCCATCAGTCAGCTAGTGATTTACAATGGAGCTATGAGCTATCATAATAGCTTAAGTCTAAAGCCTCACCTCCCCATGTGAATAAGACTGGATTTTCTATCTGAGTGACTAGAGCCAAGGCTTTAACAAGAGGCTTATATACAGGGCTCGCTCTCGCTCTCTCGCTCTCTCTCTCTTCTCTCTCTCTCTCTCTCTCTCTCTCTCTCTCTCTCTCTCTCTTTGTGTCGGTGTGTCTATCACTTTTTGTGTGGGTGACTTGAGAACATTGCCTTACCTTTTACCTCAGCTTTAGGCGATAGATTAGCAGGTTATATTCAGCCCAGCAGGGATCTGGGAAGCTTGGCAAAACAAAAGGTAGTACCTCTGTATAACCTCTGACCTGCTGTGCGCTGGAGGTCAGATTTGAATTGGCTGCACTTGGAGAGTTGTACTTCCAGGTCATGTGAAAAGCTTTTCTGCACAGTGGAATTTCAGTGAATTTTCCACAGCTGTTTGGACAAGGGTATATTTCAGATGCAACACCTCCGCAATCTTAGAGACAGAGGGAAAATAGCTGGGACACTGTAAAACAGTGGGAGAGGTCCTCATTAAAGCTCATCACTGAGTCATACCAGCACCCATTTACTGCACTCTTATATTTATCCTCCCTCTGTTGCCAGGCAGCTGACACACACTCGTATGGATGCCCCAATTAGGCTGTAAACAAATGCTGTGTTGAGGTGAACGTTCAGCTCCACAATTACTCTGGTTGGTATAGTTATCAGAAACAACACAACTTCGTTTGCACTAATGTCACTGGCAAAAACACACACAACCAGCCCGAACAGCAACAACATTCTCAGTAACAGAATGTCACGATCGTTATAAGATGAAGCGGACCAAGGAGCAGCGTGATAACCGTACATCTTTATTACGTACTTAACACACGATCAAAACAAAACAACAAACGATACGTGAAGTCCTAGGTTATACACCAAAACAAACCTTACGGAACAAGATCCCAAAATGAACAGTGCCAAACAGGCTGCCTAAGTATGGTCCCCAATCAGAGACAACAAGCAACAGCTGCCTCTGATTGGGAACCACCCTGGCCAACATAGAAATACATGAACAAGAACAAAACATAGAAAATGACACATAGAAAGGGCGTGACAGTACCCCCCCCCCCAAAGGCGCGGACTGCGACCGCGCCAACCAAACACAAGAGGGTAGGGACCGGGTGGGCATTCCGCCTCGGAGGCGGATCCGGCTCCGGGCGTGACCACCACTCTCTCCCTACCCCCCCGCAGCGCCCCCGGTCTGGTCTGGCCCCGCTGTCCGGAGCTGGACTGGACATCGGTGGAGCGGATTGCTTTGGCTCCGGTATGGAGCAGCTGACCGGTGCCGGACCAGACACCGGTAGAACAGACACGGACCATGCCGGACTGACGACGCGCACCACTGGCTTGGTGCGGGGAGCAGGAACGGGCCGGACCGGGCTGACGACGCGCACCACTGGCTTGGTGCGGGGAGCAGGAACGGGCCGGACCGGGCTGGCGACGCGCACCACTGGGTTGGTGCGGGGAGCAGGAACGGGCCGGACCGGGCTGGTGACGCGCACCACTGGCTTGGTGCGGGGTGCAGGAACGGGCCGGACCGGGCTGGCGACGCGCACCACTGGCTTGGTGCGGGGAGCAGGAACGGGCCAGACCGGGCTGGCGACGCGCACCACTGGCTTGGTGCGGGGAGCAGGAACGGGCCGGACCGGGCTGGCGACGCGCACCACTGTCTTGGTGCGGGGAGCAGGAACGGGCCGGACCGGGCTGGCGACGCGCACCACTGACTTGGTGCGGGGAGCAGGAACGGGCCGGACCGGGCTGGCGATGCGCACCACTGGCTTGGTTCGGGGAGCAGGGACGGGCCGGACCGGGCTGGCGACGCGCACCACTGGCTTGGTGCGGGGAGCAGGACGGGCCGACCGGCCTGGCGACGCGCACCACTGGCTTGGTGCGGGGAGCAGGACGGACCGGGCTGGCGACGCGCACCACTGGCTTGGTGCGGGAGCAGGAACGGGCCGGACCGGCTGGCGACGCGCACCACTGGCTTGGTGCGGGGTGCAGGAACGGGCCGGACCGGGCTGGCGACGCGCACCACTGGCTTGGTGCGGGGAGCAGGAACGGGCCGGACCGGGCTGGCGACGCGCACCACTGGCTTGGTGCGGGGAGCAGGAACGGGCCGGACCGGGCTGGCGACGCCGCACCACTGTCTTGGTGCGGGGAGCAGGAACGGGCCGGACCGGGCTGGCGACGCGCACCACTGTCTTGGTGCGGGGAGCAGGAACGGGCCGGACCGGGCTGGCGACGCGCACCACTGGCTTGGTTCGGGGAGCAGGGACGGGCCGGACCGGGCTGGCGACGCGCACCACTGGCTTGGTGCGGGGAGCAGGGACGGGCCGGACCGGGCTGGCGACGCGCACCACTGGCTTGGTGCGGGGAGCAGAGACGGGCCGGACCGGGCTGGCGACGCGCACCACTGGCTTGGTGCGGGGAGCAGGGACGGACCGGGCTGGCGACGCGCACCACTGGCTGGTGCGGGGAGCAGGGACGGGCCGGACCGGGCTGGCGTGCGCACCACTGGCTTGGTGCGGGGAGCAGGGACGGGCCGGACCGGGCTGGCGACGCGCACCACTGGCTTGGTGCGGGGAGCAGGGACGGACCGGGCTGGCGATGCGCACCACTGGCTTGGTGCGGGGAGCAGGGACGGGCCGGACCGGGCTGGCGACGCGCACCACTGGCCTTGTGCGGGAATCAGGAACGGGCCGGACCGGACTGGTGACTGACACACACCCCTTGCTTGGTGTGAGGAGCGGGACTGGGTTTCCTCATAAACCTCCCCTCCCTCTGCTGCCTACTCAGTTCCTCTCGCCGTGCCTCCACACTCTCCTTCTCCCTCGTGACCAGTGACCCCCGTAACCTAGCGGCCTCCTCTGCTAACCGGCTCAACCGCTCTATCGCGGCCTCCTGCTGCCTCGTCGTCCACGGCGTGAGCCCCCCCCTAAAAGATGTTTGGGCTTGTCTCTCCCCCATGCTCATGGCCTCCATCCCTCTTGCCAGACTCTCACTCATCTCCTCCCAGGTCCATCCTCTCTCCTCGTCACGCTGCTTGATCCATTCGAGGTGGGATCTTCTGTCTACGGATAGCCCGCTGCAGATGGACATGTGCAGCATTCCACGTCTCCTCCGAGCGCCGAAACCACTCAACCACCGCAGGAGCCTCGATCTGGCTCTGATGCCATGGTGCCAGAACCGGCTGATACCCTAACACACACTGGAAAGGGGTCAGGTTAGTAGAGGAGTGGCGAAGAGAGTTCTGGGCAATCTCTGCCCAAGGGATATACACCGACCACTCCTCCTGCCGGTCCTGGCAATACGATCTCAGAAACCTACCCACATCCTGGTTCACTCTCTCCACCTGCCCATTACTCTCAGGCTGAAAACCCGAGGTAAGGCTAACCGAGACCCCCAAACGTTCCATGAACGCCCTCCAGACTTTAGAGGTGAATTGGGGACCTCGATCGGACACTATATCCTCGGGAACCACGTAGTGCCGGAAGACGTGGGTAAACAAAGCCTCAGCGGTCTGTAGGGCAGTAGGGAGACCCGGCATTGGGATGAGACGACAGGCCTTAGAGAACCGATCCACAACGACCAGAATAGTGGTGTTCCCCTGGGAGGGGGGTAGGTCAGTGACAAAGTCTACCGAGAGGTGAGACCACGGCCGTTGTGGAACGGGCAGGGGCTGTAACTTCCCCCTGGGCAGGTGTCTAGGCGCCTTACACTGAGCGCACACTGAGCAGGAGGAGACATAAACCCTCACGTCCCTAGCCAATGTTGGCCACCAGTACTTAACACTAAGGCAGTGCACTGTACGGCCAATACCTGGATGTCCAGAGGAGGGTGACGTGTGAGCCCAATATATGAGACGATCACGGATCTCGAACGGCACGTACGTCCGCCCCACTGGACACTCCGGAGGAGTAGGGTCGGTGCGTAACGCCCGCTCGATTTCCGCATCGATCTCCCACACCACCGGTGCCACCAGACAAGACTCCGGCAGTATGGGAGTGGGCTCAATGGACCTCTCCTCTGTGTCATACCACCAGGACAGGGCCTTACCGTTCTGGGACCCTGGGATGTAAGTAAGCTTAAAAACAAACCGGGTCAGAACAAGATCCCACAATGAACAGTGCCAAACAGGCTGCCTAAGTATGGTCCCCAATCAGAGACAACAAGCAACAGCTGCCTCTGATTGGGAACCACCCTGGCCAACATAGAAATACATGAACTAGAACAAAACATAGAAAATGACACATAGAAAATCCACACCCTGGCTCAACATATAAGAGTCCCCAGAGCCAGGGCGAAACTTTTTTACTTGCTATGATTGTGATGTGTTGTTGTTTATCTACCTTAGTTGAATGCACTGACTGGAAAAGAGTGTCTGTTAAATGACCAAATGTAAATGTATATGTGAAAATGAACAAACCAAAATGAATTGCAAAGCACACAGGGTATTAATTAATGACTCTATTTCGGGGCAGAGCTCATTTGAATAATGCTCAGCATGCTTTGCAATTGTTCATTTTTACATATACGTACATTTATATTTAGTTCATGAGCAGACGCTCTTATCACACCATAGTGCCATCAGACTTCTAATACCAATGCAGGGTGAAAGGGGCCACAAAATGGTGAGCAGCTATAAAAAATTATTTTGTATTTTGAAAATACTAATTACAGCTCTCGGAAGGTATCTTGTTACAAAATACATTGGAGTGTAATTCAGCACAGTGTAATACAAATTACTGAAATACATATTGAAATACATATTTCAAATACATGTAACAGAAATACTGCCCATCTCTGCACACACACACACACTGCATAAATGATGTGGTGTGTGAATGTGTGGATGTGGCACTTGACGAATAAGAGGTAAAACAGAGCTAAAACAATTAGTGTCAGAGCTGTGATTCTGTTAATCACTTCCATGTCACTGTGCTGTGCCATGTGATGATAGAGGAAGGCTGGTAAACATTTGAATGAAATGAGGGAAATTATTTGTGGATGTTGGGAAATATAGAAAGTATGAGAACAAATAGGGTTTTGAATCTGCAATGAGTGAACATGTAGATGCTGCTTGTCAAAATGAGGAGGCTGATTAAGTTGAAGTGTTATTCAAAGACTGTTGTTTTGATACAGACTAAGCGAAATGATCATACACACGCATACACACACACAGACATGCACCCAGGCCAGGCACAGAACATTATTATGATGCTTAGATTGACCGTATTGAATCATGTTCTCCAAACACAATCTCTTTTCCCAGTAATCATTACCTGATCCAACATTCCTCCTGCGTGTGTGTGATTATGTGCATGTGTGTGCATGCATGTGCATGTCTGTGTGCGTGTGTGCGGGCGTGTGTGTCTGTGTTTGTGTGTGTTTAGCACCCATAATAGATACACTTTACACTCATTGAGATTCAAAGACGACTTACAGAATTGATCGTAAATGTCAAACTGCTTTATCATCATGGCTGGAGAGGCCTGGGATGCGTCCCAAATGGCACCCTATTACCTATATACTGCACTATAGAGCCCTGGTCAAAAGTAGTGCACTATATAGAGAAAAGGATGTCATTTGGGAAAGCTCTGGAGACGGCTGTACAGTGAAGGAAAAAAGTATTTGATCCCCTGCTGATTTTGTACGTTTGCCCACTGACTAAGACATGATCAGTCTATAATTTTAATGGTAGGTTTATTTGAACAGTGAGAGACAGAATAACAACAAAAAAATCCAGAAAAACGCATGTAAAAAATGTTATAAATTGATTTGCATTTTAATGAGGGAAATGAGGTATTTGACCCCCTCTCAATCAGAAAGATTTCTGGCTCCCAGGTGTCTTTTATACAGGTAACGAGCTGAGATTAGGAGCACACTCTTAAAGGGAGTGCTCCTAATCTCAGCTTGTTACCTGTATAAAAGACACCTGTCCACAGAAGCAATCAATCAATCAATCAGATTCCAAACTCTCCACCATGGCCAAGACCAAAGAGCTCTCCAAGGATGTCAGGGACAAGATTGTAGACCTACACAAGGCTGGAATGGGCTACAAGACCATCGCCTAGCAGCTTGGTGAGAAGGTGACAACAGTTGGTGCGATTATTCGCAAATGGAAGAAACACAAAATAACTGTCAATCTCCCTCAGCCTGGGGCTCCATGCAAGATCTCACCTCGTGGAGTTGCAATGATCATAAGAACAGTGAGGAATCAGCCCAGAACTACAAGGGAGGATCTTGTCAATGATCTCAAGGCAGCTGGGACCATAGTCACCAAGAAAACAATTGGTAACACACTACACCATGAAGGACTGAAATCCTGCAGCGCCCGCATCGTCCCCTTGCTCAAGAAAACACATATACATGCCCGTCTGAAGTTTGCCAATGAACATCTGAATGATTCAGAGGAGAACTGGGTGAAAGTGTTGTGGTCAGATGAGACCAAAATCGAGCTCTTTGGCATCAACTCAACTCGCTGTGTTTGGAGGAGGAGGAATGCTGCCTATGACCCCAAGAACACCATCCCCACCGTCAAACATCGAGGTGGAAACATTATGCTTTGGGGGTGTATTTCTGCTAAGGGGACAGGACAACTTCACTGCATCAAAGGGACGAGGGACGGGGCCATGTACCGTCAAGTCTTGGGTGAGAACCTCCTTCCCTCAGCCAGGGCATTGAAAATGGGTTGTGGATGGGTATTCCAGCATGACAATGACCCAAAACACACGGCCAAGGCAACAAAGGAGCGGCTCAAGAAGAAGCACATTAAGGTCCTGGAGTGGCCTAGCCAGTCTCCAGACCTTAATCCCATAGAAAATCTGTGGAGGGAGCTGAAGGTTCGAGTTGCCAAACGTCAGCCTCGAAACCTTAATGACTTGGAGAAGATCTGCAAAGAGGAGTGGAACAAAATCCCTCCTGAGATGTGTGCAAACCTGGTGGCCAACTACAAGAAACGTCTGACCTCTGTGATTGACAACAAGGTTTTTGCCACCAAGTACTAAGTCATGTTTTGCAGAGGGGTCAAATACTTATTTCCCTCATTAAAATGCAAATCAATTTATAACATTTTTGACTTGCGTTTTTCTGGATTTTTTAGTTGTTATTCTGTCTCTCACTGTTCAAATACACCTACCATTAAGATTATAGACTGATCATGTCTTTGTCAGTGGGCAAACTTACAAAATCAGCAGGGGATCAAATACTTTTTTCCCTCACTGTATGTATCAGGGGCCAGAATCAATGAAGGCAGAAGGTGGGTCTTTAGATAATGGCTCCGTATGTACAGTATCTATGACCAGATCAAATGAGCTGCCTTCTACCCACACACATAACATAAACATCCTGGTTGTGTCCCGACACTGTATTCCTTGTCAATCAAATTGATTTATAAAGCCCTTTTTACATCAGCAGATATCACAAAGTGCTATACAGAAACCCAGTCTAAAACACCAAACAGCAAGCAATGCAGATGTAGAAGCACGGTGGCTAGTAAAAACTCCCTAGAAAGGCAGGAACCTAGGAAGAAACCTACAGTCGTGGTCAAAAGTTTTGAGAATGACACAAGTATTGGTCTTCACAAAGTTTGCTGCTTCAGTGTTTAGATATTTTTGTCAGATGTTACTATGGTATACTGAAGTATAATTACAAGCATTCCATAAATGTCAAAGGTTTTTATTGACAATTACATTACGTTTATGCAAAGAGTCAATATTTGCAGTGTTGACCCTTCTTTTTCAAGACCACTGCAATCCGCCCTGGCATGCTGTCAATTAACTTCTGGGCCACATCCTGACTGATGGCACCCCATTCTTGCATAATCAATGCTTGGAGTTTGTCAGAATTTGTGGGTTTTTGTTTGTCCACCCGCCTCTTGAGGATTGACCACAAGTTCTCAATGGGATTAAGGACTGGGGAGTTTCCTGGCCATGGACCCAAAATGTCGATGTTTTGTTCCCCGAGCCACTTAGTTATCACTTTTGCCTTATGGCAAGGTGCTCCATCATGCTGGAAAAGGCAGTGTTCATCACCAAACTGTTCTTGGATGGTTGGGAGAATTTGCTTTCGGAGGATGTGTTGGTACCATTCTTTATTCATGGCTGTGTTCTTAGGCAAAATTGTGAGTGAGCCCACTCCCTTGGCTGAGAAGCAACCCCACACATGAATGGTCTCAGGATGCTTTACTGTTGGCATGACACAGGACTGATGGTAGCACTCACCTTATCTTCTCCGGACAAGCTTTTTTCCGGATGTCCCAAACAATCAGAAAGGGGATTAATCAGAGAAAATTACTTTACCCCAGTCCTCAGCAGTCCAATCCCTGTACCTTTTGCAGAATATCAGTCTGTCCCTGATGTTTTTCCTGGAGAGAAGTGGCTTCCTCGCTGCCCTTCTTGACACCAGGCCATCCTCCAAAAGTCTTCGCCTCACTGTGCGTGCAGATGCACTCACACCTGCCTGCTGCCATCCCTGAGCAAGCTCTGCACTGGTGGTGCCCCGATCCCGCAGCTGAATCAACTTTAGGAGACGGTCCTGGTGCTTGCTGGACTTTCTTGGGCGCGCTGAAGCCTTCTTCACAACCATTGAACCTCTCTCCTTGAAGTTCTTGATGATCCGATAAATGGTTGATTTAGGTGCAATCTTACTAGCAGCAATATCCTTGGCTGTGAAGCCCTTTTTGTGCAAAGAAATGATGATGGCACGTGTTTCCTTGCAGGTAACCACCCTCTTTTGAAAGCTTCCAGTCTGTTATTCTAACTCAATCAGCATGACAGAGTGATCTCCAGCCTTGTCCTCGTCAACACTCTCACCTGTGTTAACGAGAGAATCACTGACATGATGTCAGCTGGTCCTTTTGTGGCAGGGCTGAAATGCAGTGGAAAAGTTTTTTTGGGATTCAGTTCATTTTCATGGTAAAGAGGGACTTTGCAATTAATTGCAATTCACCTGATCACTCTTCATAACATTCTGGAGTATATGCAAATTGCCATCATAAAAATTGACTTTGTGAAAATTTATATTTGTGTCATTCTCAAAACATTTGACCACGACTGTAGAGAGGAACCAGGCTCTGAGGGGTGGCCAGTCCTCTTCTGGCTGTGCCGGGTGGAGATTATAAGAGTACATGGCCATTTAAGGCCAGATTGTTCTTCAAGATGTTCAAACGTTCATAGATGACCAGCAGGGTCAAATAATAATCAGTGGTTGTAGAGGGTGCAACAGGTCAGTACCTCAGGAGTAAATGTTAGTTGGCTTTTCATAGCTGAGCATTCAAGGACGAGAGAGCAGGTGCGGTAGAGAGAAAGAGAGAGTCGAAAACAGCAGGTCCGGGACAAGGTAGCACGTCCGGTGAATAGGTCAGGGTTCCCTAGCCGCAGGCAGAACAGTTGAAACTGGAGTAGCAGCACGACCAGGTGGACTGGGGACAGCCAGGAGTCATCAGGCCAGGTAGTCCTGAGGCATGATCCTAGGGCTCAGGTTCTCCGGGAGGGGAGGGAGAGAGCAAGAGAGGGAGAGAGAATTGGAGGGAGCATACTTAAATTCACACAGGACACCAGATAAGACAGGGAAATTACACCAGATATAACAGACTGACCCTAGCCCCCCGGCACATAGACTATTGCAGCATAGATACTGATAGACTGAGACAGGGGTGGGTCGGGGGACACTGTGGCCCCGTCCGATGATACCCCCGGACAGGGCCAACCAGGTAGGATATAACCCCACCCACTTTGGCAAAACACAGCCCCCACACCACTAGAGAGATATTATCAGACCACCAACTTACTACCCTGAGACAAGGCTGAGTATAGCCCACATAAATCTCCTCCACCGCACAAGCTTGAGGGGGCGCAAAACCGGACAGGAAGATCACGTCTGTGACTCAACCAACTTAAGTGACGCACCCCTCCTAGGGACGGCATGGAAGAGCACTAGTAAGCCAGTGACTCAGCCCCCGTAAAAGGGTCAGAGGCAGAGAATCCCAGTGGAGAGAGGGGTGTCGGCCAGGCAGGGACAGCAAGGGCGGTTCGTCGCTCCAGTGCTTTGCCGTTCACCTTCGCACCCCTGGGCAAGATTTCACTCAATCATAGGACCTACTGAAGAGATGAGTCTTCAGTAATGACTTAAAGGTCGAGACTGAGTCTGCGTCTCTCACATGGTAAGGCAGACCATTCCATAAAAATGGAGCTCTATAGGAGAAAGCCCTGTCTCCAGCTGTTTGCTTAGAAATTCTAGGGACAATAAGGAGGCCTGCGTCTTGTGACCGTAGTGTACGTGTAGGTATGTACGGCAGGACCAAATCGGAGAGTTAAGTAGGCGCAAGCCCATGTAATTTGTAGGTTAGCAGTAAAACCTTTAAATCAGCCCTAGCCTTAACAGGACGCCAATGTAGAGAGGCTTGCACTGGAGTAATATGATCAAATGTTTTGGTTCTAGTCAGGATTCTAGCAGCCGTGTTTAGCACTAACTGAAGTTTATTTAGTGCTTAATCCGGGTAGCCGGAGAGTAGAGCATTGCAGTAGTCTAATCTGGATGATCTTTTCTGCATTATTTTTGGACAAAAAATTCCTGATTTTTGCATTGTTACGAAGATGGAAAATAGCTGTCCTTGAAATATTCTTGATATGTTCGTCAAAAGAGAGATCCGGGACCAGAATAACGCAGAGGTCCTTCACAGTTTTATTTGAGACAACTGTACAACCATCAAGATTAATTGTCAGATCCAACAGCAGATCTCTTTGTTTCTTGGGACCTAACATCTCTGTTTTGTCCGAGTTTAAAAGTAAAACATTTGCCACCATCCACTTCCTTATGTCTGAAACACAGGCTTCCAGGGTAGGCAATTATGGGGCTTCACCATGTTTCATCTAAATTTACAGCTGTGTGTCGTCCGCATAGCAGTGAAAGTTGACATTGTGTTTCCGAATGACATCCCCAAGAGGTAGAATATATAGTGAAAACAATAGTGATCCTAAAACGGAATCTTGAGTAACTCCGAAACGTACAATTCATTTGTCAGAGGACAAACCATCCACAGAGACAAACTGATATCTTTCCGACAGATAAGATCTAAACCAGGCAAGAACTTGTCTGTGTAGACCAATTAGGGTTTCTAATCTCTCCAAAAGAATGTGGGGATCGATGGTGTCAAAAGCAGCACTAAGGTCTACGAGCACAAGGACAGATACAGAGCCTTGGTCTAATGCCATTAAAAGGTAATTTACCACCTTCACGAGTGCAGTCTCAGTGCTATGATGGGGTCTAAAACCAGACTGAAGCGTTTCGTATACATTATTTGTCTTCAGGAAGGCAGTGAGTTGCTGTGCAACAGCTTTTTCAAAATGTTTGAGAGGAATGGAAGATTCGATGTAGGCCAATAGTTTTTTTAAAAACATTTTCCGGGTCAAGGTTGGGCTTTTTCAAGAGAGGCTTTATTACTGCCACTTTTAGTGAGTTTGGTACACATCCGGTGGATAGGAAGCCTTTTATTATGTTCAACATAGGAGGACCAAGCACAGGAAGTAGCTCTTTCAGTAGTTTAGTTGGAATAGGTTCCAGTATGCAGCTTGACGGTTTAGAGGCCATTACCATTTTCATGAACGTGTCAAGAGATATAGGATTAAAAAACTTGAGTGTCTCCATTGGTCCTAGGTCCTGGCAGTTCTGTGCAGACTCAGGACAACTGAGCTTTGGAGAAATACGCAGATTCAAAGAGGAGTCCGTAATTTGCTTTCTAATGATCATGATCTTTTCATCGAAGAAGTTCATGAATTTATCACTGCTGAAGTGAAAGCTATCCTCTCTTGTTTGAATGCTGCTTTTTAGTTAGCTTTGCAACAGTATCAAAAATACATTTTGGATTGTTCTTATTCTCCTCAATTAGGTGGGACAAATAGGATGATCAAGCAGCAGTGAGGGCTCTTCGATATTGCACTGTACTGTCTTTCCAAGCTAGTTGAAAGACTTCCAGTTTGGCGGAGCGCCATTTCCGTTCCAATTTTCTGGAAGCTTGCTTCAGGGCTCGGGTATTTTCTGTGTACCAGGGAGCAAATTTCTTGTGAAAAATGTTTTTTGTTTTTAGGGGTGCGACTGCATCTAGTGTATTATGCAAGGTTAAATTTAGATCCTCAGTTAGGTGGTGAACCGATTGTACTCTGACGTCCTTGGGTAGGTGGAGGGAGTCTGGAAGGGCATCTAGGAATCTTTGGGTTGTCTGAGAATTTATAGCACAGCTTTTGATGATCCTTGGTTGGGGTCTGAGCAGATTATTTGTTGCGATTCCGTAATAAGATGGTGGTCCGATAGTCCAGGATTATGAGGAAAAACATTTAGATCCACAATATGTATTCCATGGGACAAAACTAGTTCCAGGGTATGAGTGTAGCAATGAGTAGGTCCGGAGACATGTTGGACAAAAAAGTCAATGATGGCTCCGAAAGCCTTTTGGAGTGGGTCTGTGGACTTTTCCATGTGAATAATAAAGTCACCAAAAAATGTGAATATTATCTGCCATGACTACAAGGTGCGATAGGAATTCAGGGAACTCAGTGAGGAACCCTGTATATGGCCCAGGTGGCCTGTAAACAGTAGCTATAAAAAGTGATTGAGTAGGCTGCATAGATTTCATGACTAGAAGCTCAAAAGACGAAAACGCAGTCATGTTTTGGTGGGTAAATTGAAATTTGCTATCGAAAATGTTAGCAACACCTCCGCCTTTGCGGGAAGCACGGGGGATATGGTTACTAGTGTAACCAGGAGGAGATGCCTCATTTAACACAGTAAATTCATTAGGCTTAAGCCATGTTTCAGTCAGGCCAATCACATCAAGATTATGATCAGTGATTAGTTCATTGACAATAACTGCCTTGGAAGTGAGGGATCTAACATTAAGTAGCCCTATTTTGAGATGTGAGATATCACAATCTCTTTCAATAATGACAGGAATGGAGGTACAGACACGGTCTCAATGGGGACAGATGAGCTGACTACACTGACTGTGCTAGTGGCAGACTCCACTAAGCTGGCTAACAGCCTGCTGCCTGGCCTGCAACCTATCTCATTGTGGAGCTAGAGGAGTTAGAGCCCTGTCTGTGCTCATAGATAAGATGAGAGCACCTCTCCAGCTAGGATGGAGTCCGTCACTCCTCAGCAGGCCAGGCTTGTTTGTGGGTGAGTCCCAGAAAGAGGACTCAGAAAGAAAATTCTGTCTTTTGGGAGGGGCAGAAAACAGTTTTCAACCAGCGATTGAGTTGTGAGACTCTGCTGTAGAGCTCATCACTGGGAGGGGGCCAGAGACAATTACTCGATGCCGACACATCTTTCTAGCTGATTTACACTATATATCTTGCTACTTTTGATCAGTGCCCATAGTAGTGCACTATGATTGTCTGGAATTTAAATCAACAGTTTCTACAGGTAATCACTTTAATATCCTAAATATATATTGTGGTCCTCTGTAGCTCAATTGGTAGAGCATGGCACTTGTAACGCCAGGGTAGTGGGTTCGATCCCTGGGACCACCCATACGTAAAAATATATGTGCACATGACTGTAAGTCGCTTTGGATAAAAGCGTCTGCTAAATGGCATATTATTATTATATACATAAACAGTAGGCCTACAGTGCACGTTGATTGAATTCAGCCTGTTTCCCTACAACATAGACACTTGTGTAGCATAGCATTTATACTTAATTAGATGTTGAGGCTACAGCACTTAGACTAAATTGAATCAACCTTAGATCTTCAGTGTTCACCCTCTAGGTGTACCCGTTGGGATGTTGGAGTGTAATCCAGTTTATGTTTTGTAACAGCAACACTACTCTACATAATTGTAAATGATACTGCTTTGAACGCAGCTCACGTGAAGCTCACTGCATGGTGCCTGAGGCGGAGACGGGAAAGTGGTGGTTGGAGGTAAAGCTTTGTCAGTAATGATGTAGTACAGTTGGGAGAGAGAGGGAGAGGGAGAGAGAGAGAGAGAGAGAGAGAGAGGCTGTATTCAGGATCAGACACAGACCTAAGGCTAGAGAGGAAGATGATATTCTACCACACCCTCCTTCGATACCCTTCCCGACCAGGCTATCTCTAATAGCCCCAGTGTGACCAGGCTAGCCCCGGCAGAAACCCCCTCCAGGCTAGCTCTGATAAGCCCCCCCTGCAGCGACCGAATGGAGCTGATATCATCCTGTCATTTCCCCCGCTGCTGCTCTGAACATGGTGCCGGACATTATTACTGGTGGCTCAGTGTGACTACGGAGGCTGGTGGCCGTTACTCATCGTCCAGCTGAAGGATTAATGGTCGTGGCCCGCGTAGACGCAGGTCATTACCTTACCGGGGATACGAACTTTAAACTGGCCTAATCTGCCCGGACCAACAGGCTCTGTATGGCACGCCACTGAAGTGACTTCACAGGGAGGGGAGTAGAGAGGGAGGGAGGGACAAAGAGGAAAAGAGTGGAATAGGGGAAAGGAAAGAAGGGAAGGATAAAAACAATGAGAGGGAGGAGTGAAAGGAGGTCTGAATCAGAGAGCTTTAGAGAATTCAGAGATGGATGAAGGGAGGGAAGGAGTAAGGGAAGGAGGGGAGATAGAGAGAACGAGAGACGGAAGGACTGACTCAGAGAGCGATCGAGAGAACAGGGAGGAAAGGCTAATCCTTCAGAGGAGTGGTGGAGATAAAGGGGAGGGTGATTCAGAGAGAGAGAGAGAGAGAGAGAGAGAGAGAGAGAGAGAGAGAGAGAGAGAGAGAGAGAGAGAGAGAGAGAGAGAGAGAGAGGCTAAAGAGTCAGGAGCTGCAGTTTAGGCCCAGTGCTCTAGGGAGATCTCACAGAAAGCTTACTGTACAGGATAACAGGGGTTAGGTCAGAATGGAGATGATTCAGCTAACATCACAACTCTGTTGTTGGGTTACTGTAGTTGTACTGTTTAGTGCACTATTGTGGGTACTGTATCAGTCCAGACACAACTAATCATGCACAAACACACGCTAGGCTAGGCAATATCGGCCTAGTTTTGTTTGATGTAGATATCATGATGTCTGCCATTTTCAAACAGCATTTAGGAATTCTCTGTATTGTATGATCACATGTACAGAAACACATTGAAAAAGCTCCATTCATTTTTAAAACTGAATATTTTGTGCACAGTAGTTAAACAATTCTGATGGGATTTGGAACATTCCTCGCAAACTTCAGTAGTAGGAGACGGTGTCAGATCCCACCATCAAACACAGAGATGCAGCAGACTACACCATGGGGGACAAACCCCCCACACACACACCCTCGAAACAAAACATACAAACGCATATACGACACGCATTCACATTGGGAGAACGAAACCCAAACTCTTTTAAGGCAACGATGGGGAGCACTCATTTTACATTGCCTTTACTGAACGACTTTGACAACAGAATACATTTTTTTGAACATTTCCTGAATGTTCCCCTAAAACGGTTGTTATTGTTCTTTTCACTCATTCTGCAGACGAGACATATTGGAAATGTCAAGCACATTACGGAGGCTGACTGCATGACTGGGACGATTCAGAGGGATAATTCTGGGAAATTACAGGAGGAGTCAAATCAGTGTGTATGTGTGTGTGTGTGTGTTTGTGTGTCAAATCACAGGACATGGCAGATCAGTAACAGCACAGTACAGCATGCTGCCTTCTGGCTCCTGCTACCAGTAAGATACTGTACAGGAGGATATAGTGACCTAGCACTTTTCTGACTCACCTGCCCTAGTTTTAGGGGTGTTGGGAGGTCTGTGAGAGTTTGTGGAAGGTGTATGGTGACATGTGAGGTGAGTGGGTGAGTATGTGAAAGTATGGGGAGTTTATGGGGAGGGTGTGAGAGAGTTTTTGTCCTACCTGCGTTCGTTGGCAACAGGCCCCTTGTGTGTGGGTGTGTGTATGTGGGTGTGTGTGCAAGTGTGTGTGTGTGTGTGTGTGCGTGTGTGTGTGTGCATGTCTGGTGGCAGTGCCAGACCCATCAGGCCCATCAGCCTGCCTAATGGCTGGGGGACTACTGAGTCGTTTGTGTGTGTGTGTGTGTGTGTGTGTGTGTGTGTGTGTGTGTGTGTGTGTGTGTGTGTGTGTGTGTACTGCGTTCATCCTGCGTTCATCCACCTCTGGCCTGCTGGCCCCCCTACCTCTGCGGAAGCACAGTTCCCACTCAGCCCAGTCAAAACTGTTCGCTGCTCTGGCACCCCAATGGTGGAACAAGCTCCCTCACGACGCCAGGACAGCGGAGTCACTCACCACCTTCTGGAGACACTTGAAACCCCACCTCTTTAAGGAATACCTGGGATAGGATAAAGTAATCCTTCCACCCCCCCTTACCCCACCCCAAAGAGAGAAAAAAATAACATATTGTAAAGTGGTTGTCCCACTGGCTATCATAAGGTGAATGCACCAATTTGTAAGTCGCTCTGGATAAGAGCGTCTGCTAAATGACGAAAATGTAGAAAAATGTCATGTGATTCAGAGAAACAGATGTATGTCATCCTCACTTCTATCACACTGATAATGTAGTGATACACCTGAGACAGCAGCAGAGAGACAATGCTGCTACACTATCCGGCTGTGACAAGACAGAACAGAACAGATCAGAACTGCACAAAGAGAGCAGAACTGGAACCACAGTGTAGCACATCACAAATGTCAGACCTGTGAGAGTAAAGGACAGGAAACACTATAACGAACATCGGCCATGCCCAGACTTATTGTGCTGTCACGTCACTCTGTCTCACACAGAGTCGTCTGGGGACGTGTGTCCACAACCTGTGGTAGAGATCTAGTTAATAGGCCAACTGAGCAAAATATAGCCACTCATAATTAGATCATGTTGATTTAGAAGGCAGTATGAAATGATGATGAATGAAAGATGCTAAGCGGATTTGAGAAAAACTCTTAGCTTGTTTACCATGACTTGTTGTTGTGTGAGTTTTAACTTGGGGATTGGACTTGTTTTCACCCTGTACTGAATGTTGAAGGCTTTCCTTACATAAGGAGTGAGAGCAGACCCAGTGAGTCCATTAGACAAGATCAATGCTATCTCAATCAGAGGATTAACATTAGCTTTAACGACAGGAAATACTGTTGGATTTGAAGATAGTGGGCTTGAGGGAGATGCGTTGATTACTATAATTAACGAACAATTGATTCTGTTACAATTACTGTTATTATAGGGATTATTTTTGTTGGTTCGCCAGTAAGCTGTGTTCTTGTTAACCATTAGGAAGGAACCCGGATCCTCATTATGATCCTCATTATGATCATAGAATTGAATAGAAAACGTTATTGTCCACATAATGTGGAATTTTGCCTTTGACTCCATGGTGGCATCATATGTATTCAATAGTTTTGGAACAAAGGTGTCATACGGGAGTAGTCCAACTGGAATTGTCACTTGTACAGAAAGTTCAAATTGAGGAGAAGAAGGATGCCTTGAATTAACTATCTGCTGTGACCCATCCACTGTCCCTGTCCCTCCCACATCTTGTAATTAGACTTTAAGACTGACTGAGAGAGGATTTGTCCCCTGGTGAGAGAGAGAGAGGGAGAGGGGGATAGGAGGAGGTGACTCCAAATGGCAGTCTGAATGAGTTTAGGATCCTCAGGTGCTCAATAAAGCCAGCTTACTCATAAAAGCCCTTTTAGGACAGGCCATCCCAAGGACGCCTAAACTCATTACTGGAACCAGGGAAGCATTAGGATGGTAAATGACAACGAGCGCTCACATGTGTGCGCAGTGGTGTAAAGTACTTAAGTAAAAATATATAAAGTATTACATAAGTAGTTTTTGGGGGTATTTATACTATACTTTGCTATTTATATTTTTTGACAACTTTTACTTCACTACATTCCTAAAGAAAATAATGTACTTTTTACTCCAGACATTTCCCTGACACCCAAAAGTACTCGTTACATTTTGACAGGTATATGGTCCAATTCACTCACATATCAAGAGAACATCCCTGGTCATCCCTACTGCCTCTGATCTGGCGGACTCACTAAACAAAAATGCTTAGTTTGTAAATTATGTCTAAGTGTTGGAGTGTGCCCCTGGCTATCTAATATATTTTTAAAAAATACGAGAAAATAGTGCCCCCTGGTTTGCTTAATAAAAGGAATGTGAAATGATTTGTACTTTTACTTTTGCTTTTGATACTTAAGTATATTTTAGCAATGACATTTAGTTTTGATACTTAAGTATATTTAAAACCAAATACTTTTATACTTTTACTCAAGTAGTATTTTACTGGGTGACTTTAACTTTTACTTGAGTAATTTTCTATTAATGTATCTTTACTTTTACTCAAGGATGACAATTGGGTACTTTTTCCACCACTGTGTGCGCACGCGTGCGGGGGGGGGGGGTCAGTGAGAGAGAGGCGCAGAAAGAAAGAGAAAGAGAGAGGAGGGGGGTGAGAGAGCACAGCACGTGTCATTTGGTTGGTCACTTGTCACAGCTAAGCGTAGAAGTCAAGGACGAGTTTTGGAATTGGAGCGCGATGGAATGGAATTCATAATTCTGCGGAATGCTTAGTTCCAGAAATGCACCACGCTTTAGTGTGCCTGTCTTCCCTGATATTCTTCGCTCCAAACCCAAACCGTAGTGCCTGAACTGTGATGTAGTAATGCAATATTGAGCATTAAAAATGCTGCTTTTTTAAAGCCCATCACACACTGGGAGTGGTGAGACTGGACAGGCACTCTCTCTCAGGTTAGAGGGCATGTAATATTTAGTGTGTGTGTCCGGCCATCCAGAGAGCTAACGCACACACACAAACGCAGACACACACACACATTTGGCATGGGCCCTCAGATTCTCAGAAAGTTATTTAGCTGTACCATTGAGAGTATCTTGACTGGCTGCATCACCACTTGGTATGGCAACTGCTTGGCATGCGACCGTAAGGTGCTACAATGGGTAGTGCGTACGGCCCAGTATATCACTGGGGCCGAGCTCCCTGCCATCCAGGACCTCTATACCAGGAGGTGTCAGACGAAGGCCTTAAAATTTGTCAAAGACTCCAGCCATAGACTGTTCTCTCTGCTACCGCACGCAAGCGGTACCGGAGTGCCAAATCTCTACCCACACATACTACACTGACATTACAACACACACACACACACAAAAAGTACACCCATTAATATTAACGCCCCCCACACACACACACACACACACACACACACACACACACACACACACACACACACTACATACAGTCACACACACAAAAAGCACACCCATTAATATTAACGCCCCCCACACACACACACACGCACACACTACATACAGTCACACACACAAAAAGCACACCCATTAATATTAACGCCCCACACACACACACACACACACTTCCACACACTTTCACACTCTTGACATACGCTGCTGCTACTCTGTTTATTATCTACAGTATCCTGATTGCCTAGTCACTTTACCTCTACCTACATGTGCATATTAACTAAATTACCTCAACTACCTCGTACCCTTGCACATTGACTCGGTACCGGTACTCCTTGTATATAGCCTTGTAATTGTTATAGACAGTTTTTACAATCACTTTGGCACTAATTTCAGAACCTTGACGTCATTTTTCAAAACTCTAGACACAAAACTCAAAACGGTCATCACTTGTAACACAGGCTGTCCAATGTTCAAAACATTGCATTGTGCATTCATATCTTTAAAGAAATCTTGCACTTGCACAATCATTGGTTCAAAAAACAAATGTATTGTGAAATACCAATGAAACGTTAATTTAGATCACCCACACACAAGCAACCGATAGTTTAACTGTGTCATTGTTCGTACAATCATTAAATATTGTAGTACAAAATAGGTGATACATGTTTCATTATGGTACTACATGTAAATACATCCCTGTAAAAGTACTGCAGTAGTAGAGAGAATATTACAGACACAGTGGAATCATTGAACAAAATCTGAAATATATTGATGAAAAACAATACAGTACTGTAAAACATCAAATGCAGTGTTCCTCAACTTGCTTGCTTGTACTGTAAAAAGCAAAACATTGGAGTGATTACTGTACTTCTACATTTTCATCAACTCTGTCTTGTGGATTTGGCCACAGGTTCTCATCTACATCACAATGGATGTTTTCACTAGCCAAACATCTTTGAAAAAACCTTCGGACATGGCGAATCCAGGCCTGACACTGGTCTACCGTGATGTCATTACATGCGTCATCCATGGCCTGGAGAAGAGTGACTTGTTCATGAGGGCGCCCATCATAAACCTTCCATCTCCATGTGGAGAAAAATTCCTCAATCGGGTTAAGGAAAGGAGAGTATGGGGGTAAATGGTAAATACAGGGTGGTAAATTGTGCATGGGCCTGAAACCATGCTTGCACCATATGAGCATGGTGGAACCTGACATTATCCCACACAATGACATAGGTCACGCCATCAGCTCTACAGATCTGATTGAGCTCATTAAGGAAGGTTACAAGGAGAGCTGCATTATATGATCCAATACGAGGTCTGCGTCCCACCACACCATCTTCTGATATAGCCGCACACATGGTAATGTTGGCCCCACGTTGTCCAGGTACTTGGATGGTTGCCCGCTGGCCAATGAAATTCCGACCTCTCCTCCTTCTCTTGGCCAGGCTAAAGCCTGCCTCATCCAAATATATGAATTTGTGATGGTTGTCATCAGCATCAAGCTCCATCACCCTCTAAAAATACATTTTGGAAAGAGATTTACTGATTACTGTACAATGTAGAATTATTAGGGAATTTTATTACAACAGCCATCTAGAAACTGAACATACCTGAACATACTCAGTCCTCATTTGCTTCACTCTGTCTGCATTTCTTTCAAAAGGCACACGGTATAGTTGTTTTAAAGACACCTGGTGCCTTTTCAGCATGCGTGCAATAGTCGGCAAACTTATGGATTCCACATTGTTAAACATGTCTTCATTGTCCAAGATATGCTAGCAAATTTCTGTAAGGCGAATATCATTTCTGGCCCGAACCAAATCGACCACAGCCTGCTCTTGTTGGTCAGTCAGAATTTTGCCTCTGCCTCCCCTATTTGGCCTAGTCTCAATTCTACAGGGAACATTACAGTAAGAAGACACTTGGTCACATCACCTACTCTGTGTCACACATTGATATGCAGTCATTTGACAATTGAGAGTAGCATCATGTTTAGTGCATGCTGACGACTTACCGGTTCTCATTGCGGAAAGTTCTGATTATTGAGGCCACGGTTGACCTTCTGAGGTTTGGTTGTATCATTGTAGCCGCCTCAGTCATTGTCATGCCATAATTTATGACATGGTCTACAACTATTGCTCGGATTTCATTGGACACTCTTTGCTGTTGCTGCCGCTGTCTTGGTCCGTGGCTTTGTCCTCTACCACGTTCCCCCACACCTCTCAAACGAGGCCCACGACCACCTCTCAGAAGGGGTGCTTGTCCCCTGCCATTCCTTTGACCAACACGTCTTCCTCCCACCACTGCTTGACCTCTATTGTGACCTGGATCACCTGCCGGCTCCATGTTACAGTACGTATCGCTATGTTGTTGCAAGTGGATCCCAATCAATTCTTTATATACTCGTTCCACAATGTGAACTCAATCATCAGTAACGAGTTGGCAGAATTGGACAAGCAATTACAAGGGCCTGCATCCATACAGTGCAGTACTGTCAATACTGTAAATAGTCTGAAAAGGTGGTACATGGGACCATAGAAACGATGTCTGATTAAGAATGATGATTAAATATTACATCCATAGATAATGTAGTCTAATTGGTTCATGCTCCACGCTAATTGGTGACAATGAATCTCGTTATCTTGAAACTTTCATGATCTAAACATGGAATATTGTTTGTCTGTTTCCATACAACTATGCATTAAGAGTAATGCAACAGTTACTTATCATTTTGAGCAGTTGTATCAATTGATAGTTGGATAATTGTAATGAAATGAATAGACATTTTGACTCATCTGAAATGTAATGTGTGAATTGCCTTTTGAAATAGTAGTACTTTGATGTTAAGTTGTGTCATATTGAACAGGTGATTTTTGTTAAATGAACAAATGATCTTAGTTTTATGTGTATTGTATCCAAGCAATTGAAAAAAGTGTTAGAGTTTTGAAAAATTTGCATTTTGATCATTGGTTGTGAGTTTTGTGTTTAGAGTTTTGAAAAATGACGTCAAGGTTCTGAAATTAGTGCCAAAGTGATTGTAAAAAACTATTTTATTACTATTTCCTTTTTTTATTTAGCAAATTGTTCGTACTTTTTAACTCTGCATTGTTGGGAAAGTGCTCGTAAGTAACCCTATCACAGTCTACACATGTTGTATTCGGCACGTGACAAATAAAATTAGATTTGATTGATTTGACATACCTCTCTCTCTCTCTCTAACACTTCATCATATCACCCACACAGCGCTGTGGGGTCAGAGCGGACATATTTTGTACTTAGTTCAGTCAAGGAGAAAATACATCTCCTTAATGCAACATCTCCTCTCTCTCTGTGCTTTGAGCTTGTTGTAGCCAACTACAGCCGTCCATGTTGGTAATTCCATGGTCTGGAGCGTTTACATTTCTTGGCTCCCTCCATTGCTTTGGTCATGATGAGTACATGTGAGAGTGTACATTATATACTGTAGTAGTACATGTGACAGCTTACGTACATATGTAGTAGTACACGTGAAAGTATAGGCTATTTAATTGTTAGAGCGTATGTAACAGTACGTGACAACATATTTAATATTACATGTCAGATTGTGCATAGTAGCGTGAGAGCACATGTAATGGTGAATGTATTGTTGTATCAATCAGGCCTGAGAGCAACCAGGTTTACTAATAGAGTTTGTAGCATTACAACCCCAGGGAGAGTACTACTACTGACACATAACACTGAAATGCCACTACAAGCTGCATGAAGCTGGGAGCAATGAAGTGTGTGTGTGCATACGTGTGTGTGTGTCTGTGCGCACGTGCATCTGTGCATGTGTGTGTGTATGCATGCATGTGTCACAGACCTTTGTTGACAGCTTGAACAGGCTGGCTGGAGAAGTAGGCGTCCTGATGAGGGACAATACGTGTTGAGGAGGAGTGCCCTTCTGCACAGTAATCTGTTGTTCAATAGGGACTGAGTGCACTTGAAACGCACAGTCCCTTTCTCCCACTCCCCTTATGGTAATGGCCATGTGATGGAGAAGCTTAACACACTGTCCAAGGGAACACACTATAGACAATTGAGACAACCTCTATACCCTAGTGTCTGTATAAACATACACTTCATTGTTGATGTTGATATAATCTTATGGTCATATGATGTGATTGACATCTGTGTCTAGACAGAGGTTGCACAAATAGATGCCATGCACTTACCATGTGTAGAGGGTTCAGCTTCTGTAGTGTAAAAAGTGAAGAGTTTAAATTACATCACATATTAAGAAACTCTCAATAGTAGTTGCACAGAAAATTGGCCAGTGTTACATAGTGTTGATTTTTCAGTGTAACATTTCTAGTCTCTAAGTGTTTAATTAACACTCATTGGTGTAGAAGAACCCCATTGGTGTAAAAAACCCAAGTCTCTCATTATCATATTTCCCAGCATGCTGTATTGCAGGTTGATAGTTTGTTTCAATATCTTTTTGCAAGTACATTGATTCATTAATTAACCTTATTGTCACGGTTTACTAAGCCAGAACCCAGAAGCAGACCAGGACAAGGTAAATTGAAACAAAGGTGAGTGTTTATTTAATAGATCCACGAGTGAGGCTGAATAATCCAGGGAACAGAGCGGGTGGCGTGGATGGGTTGTTGAGGGTGCAGTGGTAGGTCCAGTAATGGCTCGGCAGCCGCCGACCATCAGGCAGAGGTTGGGTGAAGGTTCCGGGTGAGTGACTGCAGATAGAACAAAACGGAGGTAAGTATACAGCAAGTCAAAAAGGTGCAAAACAACAAAACTAACGCTAGAAGTTCCAAGGCTGATACACGGACAGACATACTGTTCATGGCTAACGATCCGGCAGGGAATGGATGTTAGGACAGAGCCTAAGAAGGGTGATGATCAGGACCAGGTGTGCAGATTGCTGATGGGATGCAGGTGCGGAAATCAAGAGAGCTCCCGCCTAGCAACGTTGCCCGGCAACCAGGCAGGGAGCGTTTCCAGAACCCTCGGGAAACTGGAGATCCCGAGCAGAAAAACTAATACCCAGACAGAAACCGACTCAGACTGCAGGGATCGTTACAGTACCCCCCCTCCGCCACGCCACCGGGCGGACTCCCGGAGCGCCAGGATGGAGGCGGTAGAAGTCACGAATGAGGTCAGCATCTAGGATCTGTCGCCGCGGAATCCAACTCCTCTCTTCAGGACCATACCCCTCCCAGTCCACGAGATACTGGAAACCCCGGCCCCGCCGTCTGGAATCCATGATGCGTCGCACCGTGTAGGCAGGACCACCTCCGATCATCCGAGGAGGAGGAGGAGGAGGCGGAGGAGGCAACAGAGGACTGAGGAGAACAGGCTTGAGGCAGGAGACATGAAAGGTGGGATGGACTCTGAGCGTCCTCGGTAGTTTGAGTCGAACTGCCACCGGATTGATCACCTTCTCCACCACAAACGGACCAATGAACTCGGTAACAACTTCCTAGACTCAGTCCGTAAAGGAGATCCCGTGTGGCCAACCAGACCCTATCTCCGATGGTATAGGTGGGAGGCGGGGATCCGGCGACGATTCGCCTGGAGCTGATACCGGTCCGAAACTCTAAGGAGTGCCTTTCTGGCCCGATGCCAGGTCCGGTGGCAAGCAACGAATATGGGCCTGAACAGAGGGCACTGAGAGCTCCTTCTCCTGAGAAGGGAACAAGGGGAGGTTGGTAGCCATACAGGCACTGGAAGGGAGACATCCCAGTGGCAGATGTAGGGGAGAGTATTGTGGGCATACTCAACCCAAGGCAACTGAGAGACCCAGGAGGTGGGGTTGGAGGAGACAAGGCAGCGTAGCGTGGATTCCATCTTCTGGTTGGCTCTCTCCGCCTGACCATTAGATTGGGGGTGAAAACCAGATGTGAGGCTGACTGTAGCTCCAATGGCCAAACAGAAGGACTTCCAGACAGCAGAGGTAAACTGAGGGCCACGGTCGGAAACGATATCACTGGGCAAACCGTGGACCCTGAAAACCTCCCTAACCAGGATCTCGGACGTCTCCGAGGCAGAGGGAAGCTTGGCAATAGGCACAAAGTGGGCGAACTTGCTGAATCTGTCCACGATAGTCAGAACGACCGTGTTTCCCTCAGAAGCGGGCAACCCAGTGACAAAGTCCAGGGCCAGATGCGACCATGGTCGCGGGGAATAGGAAGGGGGTGAAGTAGTCCAGAGCTGGGCCGATTGGTACTCTTATTCTGCGCACACACTGGACAGGCAGCAACATAACCCCGAGTATCCTCGGCCATGGCAGGCCACCAAAAACGTCTGCGAAGAAACGCCATCGTCCGAGCCACGCCAGGGTGACAAGCCATCTTGCTGGCGTGGGACCATTTGAGGACAGCAGGACGAACCGACTCAGGCACAAACAACCGACCGGGTGGACCGTTACGGGGACCGGGCTGCGTCCGAAGGGCCGCCATCACCTCCTCCTCAATCTTCCACCTAACAGCTCCCACGACGCAGTTCGGGGGAGAATTGTCTCGGTCTTGGACCCACTCTCCTCCGTCTTGGAGAACATCCGGGACAAGGCGTTCGCCTTGCCGTTCTTAGATCCAGGTCGGAACGTCAGGGAAAAATTGAATCGTCCGAAAAAACAACGCCCACCTGGCCTGACGGGAGTTGAGACGTCTAGCCGATTGCACGTAAGCAAGATTCTTGTGGTCAGTCCAGACAATAAACGGTTGCTCCGCCCCTCCAACCAGTGGCGCCACTCCTCCAAGGCAAGTTTCACCGCGAGAAGCTCCCGGTTACCCACATCGTAATTCCTCTCCGCAGGCGAAAGGCGACGAGAGTAGTAGGCGCAGGGATGGAGTTTACTGTCCGTGGAGCATCGCTGCGACAGGATGGCGCCAACTCCCACATCAGACGCGTCCACTTCAACGGCGAACTGACGGGCCGTGTCCGGTTGAGAGAGAATCGGTGCGTTGGTGAATCGCCTCTTCAAATCCAGAAACGCCGATCCGCCTCCGGATTCCACTTGAAGATCCTGATACTGGAAGTCAAGGCAGTTAACGGAGCGGCCACACGGCTGTAATCCCGGATGAATCTGCGGTAGAAATTCGCAAACCCCAAAAATCTCTGGAGCTGCAATCTCGTACCGGGCTGGGCCCATTCCAGAACCGCTCTAACCTTCTCCTGGTCCATCCTAATCTCTCCCCTGGAGATGATGTACCCGAGAAAGGATGTCGTGTGGGCGTGAAACTCGCACTTCTCGGCCTTCACGAACAGGCGATTCTCCAACAATCGCTGCAGAACCTGCCGGACATGCTGGACGTGGTCGGAAGGTTCCTTCGAGAAGATCAGAATGTCATCCAGGTAAACAAACACAAAGAGACCGATCATATCTCTCAGGACGTCGTTCACCATACTCTGGAATACCGCTGGAGCATTGGTCAGTCCAAACGGCATCACCTGATACTCGAAGTGACCCATCGGTGTATTGAAACCCGTCAACCACTCGTCCCCCTCTCTGATCCGGACCATGTGATACGCATTGCGTAGGTCTAGCTTGGTGAACACCGTAGCACCCTGTAAGAGTCGAAGGCAGAACTCATCAAGGGCAGGGGATACTTGTTCTTGACCGTGATGTCATTCAACCCCCGATAATCAATACACGGTCGAAGAGAGCCATCCTTCTTACCCACAAAGAAGAATCCTGCCCCAGGGGTGATGACGAGGACGAACGAGACCAGCAGCTAGGGACTCCTTGATGTAGGTCTCCAAAGCCTCACGTTCAGGTCGGGAGATACTGTATAACCTTCCCTTGGGGTAGACAGCTCCAGGGAACAGGTTGATGGCACAATCATATGGTCGGTGGGGAGGGAGTGACAGAGCCTTCTGCTTACTGAACACTTCCCCCAAATCGTGATATGTCTCGGGAACCAGGGACAAATCTGGGGGTTTAGCCTCAATCACCTGACTGGGAACCGAATGGGGACAGGCAGTCTTGAGACAGTTAGCATGACAATCAAGGCTCCAACTCGTTACCTTGCCCGTCACCCAATCGAACGTGGGATTGTGTTCCTTCAGCCAGGGGTATCCAAGGACCAGAGGAACATGGGAAGACGGCAGAATGAAGAATGAAATCATCTCCGAATGATTCCCCGACAACAGCATCTTAACCGGTTCAGTCCTCATCGTGGATACGTGCCAGACTACTGCCGTTCAGAGTGGTCGCTTCAATGGCTTCCGGCAATTGCTCCTTGGAAAGCCCCAGCTGTTCCACCAACTCGGCATCAAGAAAGCTTCCATCGGCACCTGAATCGATAAAAGCGTTAATCGCTAAGCTCTGATTCCTGTTCATAAGGGTAGCCGGAAACGGGGTCTGACAGAGGTATTGAGAGGTCAAAACTGGCTCGCTAAAAGTCCTCCCAACTTTAGCGAGCCGCGCAGTTTGACGACCGCCGGGAACAGGTGGCGAGGTAATGTCCCAAACCACCACAGTAGAGGCAACAGTTAGTCCTACGTCTGAGTTGGCGTTCCTCCTTGGTTAACCCGTGCCGCCCTACTTGCATTGGTTCAGAATCGGGAGACAGGACCTCTCCACTAATCCTGTGTGGTGGACGATGATCGACGTATTCTGGTCCAATCCCCGACCCGACTGGAACCTGAGAAGCTGATCGATTGGACGGAACCCATTGCTTCTCCCTCCTTCGCTCTCGGACTCGATTATCCACCCGAATAGACAAGGCTACCAAGCTGTCCAGGTCACTAGGCTCCGGATAGGAGATCAACTCATCCTTGAGCTGCTCCGACAGACCCTGGTAAAAGGCCGCTTGCAGAGACTCCTCATTCCACCCACTCTCCACAGCCAACGTCTTGAACTCGATCACGAAGTCGGCCACGCTGCGAGTTCCTTGGTGAAGCGAAAACAGGCGCCTAGCTGCGTCCCTCCCTCGGACGGAATGGTCGAAGAGCTTCCTCATCTCGGCCGTGAACCCCTGGTATGAAGCCATGCAGGGTCTTGTCGTTCCCAAACGGCTGAAGCCCACTCCAGCGCTCGACCACGCAGCAACTCAATCACAAAGGCTATCCTAGCCTTGTCTGTGGCATAAGAGTAGGGCTGTAGATCGAACACTAACCCACACTGCATAAGGAAAGAACGGCATCTTCCCAGCTCCCCCTCATATTTATCCGGCGTCGGAACCTTGGGCTCACGGAAGGACACAGCTCCAGAAGCGGCAGGCGAGATGGGTGAAACCGGTAGTGGATCCTCCACCGGAAACTTGCGCTGGTTCTGGACCTCCGTCAGACCGGTAGAAAGGTTCCGAACTGCCGACGCGATCTCCTGTAGCTCCGTGCTATGATGGCCCAACATCTTCTCCTGATGGGTAATGGCATGGCGAACAGAGTCCAGGTCCGCTGGGTTCATTACTGGCCGGATCGTTCTGTCACGGTTTACTAAGCCAGAACCCAGAAGCAGACCAGGACAAGGTAAATTGAAACAAAGGTGTGTGTTTATTTAATAGATCCACGAGTGAGGCTGAATAATCCAGGGAACAGAGCGGGTGGCGTGGATGGGTTGTTGAGGGTGCAGTGGTAGGTCCAGTAATGGCTCGGCAGCCGCGACCATCAGGCAGAGGTTGGGTGAAGGTTCCGGGTGAGTGACTGCAGATAGAACAAAACGGAGGTAAGTATACAGCAAGTCAAAAAGGTGCAAAACAACAAAACTAACGCTAGAAGTTCCAAGGCTGATACACGGACAGACATACTGTTCATGGCTAACGATCCGGCAGGGAATGGATGTTAGGACAGAGCCTAAGAAGGGTGATGATCAGGACCAGGTGTGCAGATTGCTGATGGGATGCAGGTGCGGAAATCAAGAGAGCTCCCGCCTAGCAACGTTGCCCGGCAACCAGGCAGGGAGCGTTCCAGAACCCTCGGGAAACTGGAGATCCCGAGCAGAAAAACTAATACCCAGACAGAAACCGACTCAGACTGCAGGGATCGTTACACTTATGCTACTCAAATATAAATAATATAAATTTTTCTAAACTAATCCAATCTGTTACTTGGATTTATTGCACCCGTTACTGAAAGGATTGTTATAGTTTAGATGGTTTAGGTAGTGTCATAGCTTAGCCTTCCCAACCTGTTGGTCATTCTTAATGCAGGTTGCTGGTAAATAAAACTTCACAATGTTGGACATCCCCACTCTGGCTGGATTCCAATGGGAATTTCGCTTCACTTTGCAAGCCAGCATAATGTGACTTGCAGGCCTGATGTGGCTGTAAACCATGCATTTCATGCCACTGTATTATGGTAAAACTAGGCCTTCAAAATAAGGCCTTATAAAATATGTGTTTTATTGTCTTATAAAACTGAAAATGGATGAATGACCCCAGTCAGTCCCAGCAGCAGCAGAGTAACAACACAGGGGTTTAAGTGATGGTTATGGATGGAGGTAATAACATAAAGCCTAGTCTATTGACTTCTCTAAAGACAACTACATACCATAGGATGGAGAGCAGTGGTGGCTAGCAGAGTGGAGCTAATCACCCTCTTCTCTGTGACTTTGGTAGAGGCCGCAAATATACACACAGTTCACAGCGGGTCAGCCCCACTAAAACACATATTTTCCATTTCCTCCTACCATACCTGCACAGCAAGGGAGAGATGGAGGGATGGAGGGGAGATGGGAGGGAGGGAGGGAGGGAGGGAGAAAGACAGAAAAAGAGAGGGAGAGAGGGAGAGTATGTGTGTGTGTGTGTGTGTGTGTGTGTGTGTGTGTGTGTGTGTGTGTGTGTGTGTGTGTGTGTGTGTGTGTGTGTGTGTGTGTGTGTGTGTGTGTGTGTGTGTGTGTGTGTGTGTTTGTGTGTGTTTGCGTGCGCGTGTGGCTGTACAGCTAACATCTGCTGGGTGGATCCTCCCTGCTTTCAGCAGAGTGTAATGGAGTCTGCTATCTTCAGACCTGCTGCTGCTTTTATAATGGAGGGCTTAGTGCTCTGAGGAATGCCTCTCTTGCTCTTTTTTTTCTTTCTTGGTCTCAGTTTTTTCTCTCTTTCTCCCTCTTTTACTGTCTTTCTACCTCTGTCTTTTTCATTCTCCCCATCTCTCCCCCTTTCCTTTCTCTCTTTCTCTATCTTTCTCCCCTCTCCCTCCTCCCCTCTCTTTCTCTGCTCCCTTCCCCTCTCTTTCTCTCTTTCTCTGACAACAATTCTCATCGGAGGAGATCTCTCTGTATGTGCACACCGTCCTGTCAGTGCTCTGCTCTCTCTGCCCACGTTCACCCAGGACTCCTTCTGCTGTAATCTACAGCTGTAGCTGCTCTATATCCTATTAAAGTAGATAACACAGACCGTTGTGAAGATAAACTCAGATCAAATATTAGGAGTTGAGTGTCCATGTCGTTGGATGAGCATTTAATGAGTCAATGAAGAGGGAATTGGGGCAAATCCCAAATGGCAGCCTATTCTCTACATATAGTGCACCAAAAGTATTGCTCTAAATCAAAATGTCCCTTAGTCATGCGCCGATGTCGGTGGGAGACAGTGACAGTTTGAATGAAGTGGTCGTTTTTTGGTAGGATTCTTCCCTACCTTAGTCTGTATGAGTAGCACCTACTGCATAAATGCCCAATGGTGTGTTCTCTAGCCTTATTCTCCCTGTAGGCAGCTGCTGTTGTGTTGGTACGAAATGTACTCTCCAGAGCTGATGTGAGAGGAGAGTGATGTCACAGGGACAGAGAGCTTAGTTAACAGGGTGACCTGCTATATGAGTCAAACCTAGCTGGCATTGAGGAGCTGCTCACACATAGATTCTACACTCACAGCATTCTTCCATGAGAAATTCCATCATTTGGTGTTTTGTTGATGGTGGTAGAAAACGCTGTCTCAGGCGCCGCTCCAGGTTTCCCATAAGTGTTCAACTGGGTTGAGATCTGGTGACTGAGATGGCCATGGGATATGGTTTACATCATTTTTATGCTCATCAAACCATTTAGTGATCACTCGTGCCCTGTGGATGGGGGCATTGTCATCCTATGAGGGCATAGCCATGGTAGTCAAAATATTGGCCTGCCCAGCATTTTTATTCATGACCCTAAGCATGATGGGATGTTAATTGCTTAATTAACTCAGGAACCACACCTGTGTAGAAGCACCTGCTTTGTATCCCTCATTTAGTGTTTTCATTATTTTGGCAGTTACCTGTAGCTAGCAGATTGTAACGGGCTAATATAATGCTCCATTAGGCGTTACAGGATAGGTACTGTTTGGTGTAGCATAGAGAATTTTCGATACTATCTTTGTTCTCGATTCGCCAAACATATATCTTTTAAAATGTCTGTGACCAGTTGTAGGTGGTTCATTAGAATTTTGAAAATGTTTTGCTCCATGAAGTAATTCAACAATGTGTATGCCGCCATCTTGTCTATTTCAAATCTTCTCTCATTGATTGAGACAGGTGAGTCTACCCTAAAGTGCAGCATGTCATGATGACACTCAGCTGTCTCAATCAATGAGAGAAGATTTGAAATAGACAAGATGTCAGTGTGCAGATTGTTGGATTACTTCATGAATCAAAACATGTATTTATTTTAATAACACAGTATTTTCTCAATTCAAACGAACCACCTCCAACTGGACACGGGCATTTAAGAAGATACATGTTTGGCCGAACAAAGATAGGATTGGCAAGTTAAGGTTTGTTGAAAATTCTCTGTGCTATGCCAAACAGTACCTATCCTGTTACGGCTAATGAAGTATCATATTACGCTAACGCTAGCTGACACACACTGACACACAGTTCATACTGCTGCCATGCCGAAGTCATGTCACACAGGCCTCAAGGCCTGCCTAGAGATGTGTTCCAGTCCACACCGTTAGTACATTGTCAGAGCACACTGTACACACGCATGCATATGTACACACACACACACACACACATACAGACACATAGTTGGAAATAGAGAGAATTAACAAATGTGAACGATGATGAAGGCCAGTGATGAAGATGCCTCTAGCGACTTGCTGGCCCAGCGTGATGACTCGATCACAATGTATGGCATTGTTTGAATGACAGACCATCTGTTGGCTATCATAGGGGTCAAACACCTTGTGGCAATCTCAATGAAGAGACATCCCACAGAAGTCCTAGGGTCCCTGAAGCCAGGAGAGGTGAAGACTGATGAAACTTGAATCGACAAAATTAATGTTACTGTGTGAATAAAATTGTCATGTTCGGATTGTTTCAAGAGTTAATAAAGAGCTATGAATTTTGATATGTTTCATTGTACTGTAAGTGCTATGGATTTATTGTTACAGAGAAACTGTGTTATTCTGTACGCTTGACGGCGGATAGTTCAGAGAGGAGCGACACAGATGTGTGCACTTATCATACAGTGTTGAGGTGTGGTGATTAGACTAGAGAATGTGTGAAGTGTTATGCCTTTTGTTTTAATGTTTTGGGCCATGCAAAGTGATGTTAATGAGACGATAGGAGATACTGGGAGTTGGCACTCTTGGAAGAATAAAATATTTAGATAATGTAGTTATTGGTAAACCGAACTCCTGATGTACGTTTTGTATGTCATAGTGGTAAAATGTCTATGCTGTTAAGACATAGGATATTTTGTATTATTTTTATCGCGAAGATTTCTGGTGTGTATCATCTGTTAATTGTATTCTTATGGTGTAACTGTAATAATTCTGCTTACTTTTAAATGGATACGAACCATAGTCCTCACATTTCTGAGTAATATTCCTTGAATTATTGTTTGGTGAAATGTCTAATGGTAAATGTTATTCACAATATACATAGCATATATGCTTGGTCTCTATGCTATTGTCAAGATCATCGTTAGATGAAGCGGACCAAGGCGCAGCGTGATATGCGTACATTCTTTTATTTCAGTATACAACACGAACCAAAACAAACGATACGTGAAGTCCTGGGTTGAACACAAACCTTCCGGAACAAGATCCCACAATAAACATGTGCCAACAGGCTGCATAAGTATGGTCCCCAATCAGAGACAACGAGCTACAGCTGTCTCTGATTGGGAACCACCCTGGCCAACATAGAAATACACGAACTAGAACGAAAATTATAGAAAACTAAACAAGGAAAATCCACACCCTGGCTCAACATTTAATAGCCAGGGCGTGACAGTACCCCCCCCCAAAGGCGCGGACTGCGACCGCGCCAACCAAACACAACAGGGGAGGGGCCGGGTGGGCATTCCGCCTCGGAGGCGGATCCGGCTCCGGGCGTGACCACCACACTCTCCCTACCCCCCCGTTGCGCCCTTGGTCTGGTCCCGCTGGCCGGAGCTGGACTGAACACCGGTGGAGCGGATTGCTCTGGCTCCGGCGTGGAGCAGCTGACCGGTGCCGGACCAGGCACGGACCGTGCCGGACTGACGACGCGCACCACTGGCTTGGTGCGGGGAGCAGGAACGGGCTGGACCGGGCTGACGACGCGCACCACTGGCTTGGTGCGGGGAGCAGGAACAGGCCGGACAGGGCTGATGACGCGCACCATTGGCTTGGTGCGGGGAGCAGGAACAGGCTGGACCGGGCTGGCGACGCGCACCATTTGCTTGGTGCGGGGAGCAGGAACAGGCCGGACCGGGCTGATGACGCGCACCATTGGCTTGGTGCGGGGAGCAGGAACAGGCCAGACCGGGCTGGCGACGCGCACCATTGGCTTGGTGCGGGGAGCAGGAACGGACCTGACCGGGCTGGTGACGCGCACCACAGGCTTAGTGCAGGGAGCAGGAACGGGCCTGACCGTACTGGGAACACACACCACTGGCCTTGTGCGGGAATCAGGAACGGGCCGGTCCGGACTGGTGACACACACCACTTGCTTGGTGCGAGGAGCGGGACTGGGTTTCCTCATAAACCTCCGCTCCCTCTGCTGCCTACTCAGTTCCTCTCGCCGTGCCTCCATACTCTCCTTCTCCCTCGTGACCAGTGGCCCCCGTAACCTGGCGGCCTCCTCTGCTAACCTGCCGAACCGCTCTATCGCGGCCTCCCGCTGCCTCGCCGTCCACGGTGTGAGCCCCCCCGGAAGGTTGAACACAAACCTTCCGGAACAAGATCCCACAATAAACATGTGCCAACAGGCTGCATAAGTATTTTCCCCAATCAGAGACAACGAGCTACAGCTGTCTCTGATTGGAAACCACCCTGGCCAACATAGAAATACACGAACTAGAACGAAAAACATAGAAAACTATACAAGGAAAATCCACACCCTGGCTCAACATTTAATAGTCCCCAGAGCCAGGGCGTGACAGCTATGCATCTCTGAGCCAAGGTTAACTCAATCATTAAATGGTAGGACATTGATTGCAAGATATTAGCTCCTTGTCCCTTAGCCTCTTTGCATAACGGTAAACCTAGACACGTGTATCTTATATTATTCAGAGTGGTGACGTAAGGCTCGCAACCTTGGCTATACCCACTGGATATGATTATGGGCCTATATCATTCACATGAAAATAGAGTCAGATTGATGAATGTAGTTTATTTTTATATTCAACATAATGTTTGGATAATTTCCACCACTCTACACACACACTTCAACGTCTAAGCCTTCTCTCATCTTCTTTACAGATTCTTTCATTAGAGAGGATATATTGTAACTTGGTATTACTGTCGACATGTGTAATCTGTTCACGCCTGTTCTCTCTTGGCGAGGGAGGGGGTGGGGTGGTTGATCACTGGTTTCTTTGCCTCCTCAGCGGAACGCTACGCTGGTTAGCCGGGGCTGTGTTGTGTTGTTGTGACTGAAGAAGCGTGACTGGCCATCTGCTAGCTGGGATTCCTATGCCACACTATAGTCAGGGATGGACACAGATGAGTGGCTGCGCTTTGAGAGGAATCTCTCCGATGGTGGATGGGTGTGTGTGTTTGTGTGTGTGCGTGCGTGTGTGCTTGCGCATGTTTGTGTTTATTTCTGATGAAGCCTCCACTCAGTGATACTATACAATAGGGGTTTTGTCAAGGATAATTTCTGACAAAGTACAGTAGCCAGTGTATGGTTTATATCCGTGTATGGTTTGTATCAGCGTATGGTTTATATCAGCGTATGGTTCATGTCAGCGTATGGTTTATATCAGCGTATGGTTTATATCAGCGTATGGTTTGTATCAGCGTATGGTTTGTATCAGCGTATGTTTTTTGTCAGCGTATGGTTTATGTCAGCGTATGGTTTATGTCAGCGTATGGTTTATGTCAGCGTATGGTTTATGTCAGCGTATGGTTTATGTCAGCGTATGGTTTATGTCAGCGTATGGTTTATGTCAGCGTATGGTTTATATCAGTGTCTGGTCAGTGTACAGTTGTTAGTGTTTAGTTTCTGCCAGTGTATAGTTTTAGAAAAAGGGCAACACTAGCAGAATGTCTATTTCACTTGTAGAATGGTTACAGTATATTGATGCATCTACTCTCTCGCTCTCTCTTCTACTCTCTCGCTCTCTCTTCTCCCTCTCTCCCTCCCTCCCTCGTTCCCCCCTCTCTCCCCTCTCCAGATGTACATCCAGACCACCACCCTGACCATCTCCCTCAGTCTCAGCGCCTCTGTCTCTCTGGGGATGCTGTACATGCCCAAGGTCTACGTCATCATCTTCCACCCGGAGCAGAACATCCCCAAGCGTAAACGCAGCTTCAAGGCCATCGTCACCGCCGCCACCATGTCAGGCAAGCTGCAGAAGGGAGGCGACCGGCCCAACGGAGAGGTCAAGACGGAGCTGTGTGAGAGCATGGAGACCAACAGTGAGTAAGAACACACCTTTACTAACCTATACATAATACACTTCTATATCTAATGATATACTGTATACATCTATACTAACGGTATGCATAAATACATCTACACCAGGGTTCCCCAACTGACGGCCCATGGGCTGAATTTGGCCCGCGGGTGGTTTTATTTGGTCCCCCAAGTAAAAAAAATAAATAATGTTAATTGAATTTTAATTGTTGGACATAAAAGACTGTCAAAATACCAGGAAATCATCTCCAAGTGATTTTATTTTAAGAAATCTGTTGCCAAGTATTCCCACGCATAGTAGACACGTTATCATATACAAATGTAAGCAAGGTTTGAAATGGTTATGTTTTAGTCAAATATTATATCTGTTTAGGCTTCTTGCGGTCAATTTGCAGTCTACAAATTATTTGTAATTATGTACCGGCCCCGCGACCATCCGCTCAAGAAAATATCGGCCCGCGGCTGAATCTAGTTGATGATCCTTGATCTACACTAATATAACGAATAATCTATACACTTAAAAACACTAATCTATAGATCTACACTAACACACAACTTTGATAATCTATACAACTACACTGATATAAACAACCTTTTGATAATCTCTACAACTACAGTATAACAGTAGTTACATGTCCTCCCGAGTGGCGCAGTGGTCTAAGGCACTGCATCGCAGTGCTAGCTGTACCTCTAGAGATCCTAGTTCGAATCCAGGAGACCCATGGGGCGGCGCACAATTGGCCCAGGGTAAGGGAGGGAATGGCTGGCAGGGATGTTGGTAGAGCATGGCGTTTGCAACGCCAGGTTTGTGGGTTCGATTCCCACGGGGGGCCAGTATAAGAAAAATATTATGTATCCACTAACTGTAAATCGCTCTGGATAAGAGCGTCTGCTAAATGACGTAAATGTAGGTTGGGTCCTTTTTCATATGACTCTCATTCAAATATCAGTACTTTCAATAGCGAAAATGTAATGTCTGAACTGTAAACAATGTTCTTGATAGAGCAGCTTGAGTGCCTGTTTTTTTAGCACAATTCTTTGCTTCACATACAGAGTGTTAACATGAGCTTCCCATTCAACTTAACTATGTGGAGCAGCTTACGTAAACTTCAAAGCTTTGTTGTGTGTGGAGCCAATCGTGCCTCATCAACACTACGACCTGGAATTGTTCTTCTTTCTCCAGTGGAGATTCAGAATTTTCAGTGGGTGTTTAAAACACTTATTTTATCACAGAGTTGATTTGGGTGTTCTGAGAGGTTGAGAAGGTTCTGGAATGTTTGGAGTAATTAGGCTTCATTTACTGTGTTCTGTGTTCTGAGCTGGAGCAGGTTTAACTATTTCTTCATTACAGACCTGTACGCCCAGAAGTCTCACAGTCAGCAGTTTGGTCGGCTAGAATAACACACAATAACACACATGCATGTGATCACACACGCATGCACACACACACACAACACAACACAACACATAGCACGGGTCACTGCTCATCTATTCCCTCATTGGCACAAACTGCTGACTGGACTCATACAGAGTTAAGTTTCACAAACCACAGTCTGCCTGAGGCATTATTTTCTAATACTAACTGCCTAGGGTTTGTGTTGTGTGAAGAAGAAACTGTTGGAACAGTTTTGATTCCTACAGTGTGACATATTGTCTCTTTTTTAAATCCTCCTTAACAAGGCGGGCACAGGGGACCGTCTTGACAATAGCTCAGCGCCAGCGGTCCCTGGTCGCTTAAAAACAAATGACATTTACAACCAACAGCTACAGGGGACGTGTAACATAATGGACTTGACAAAACACAGCCTCAGACCCCAGACGCATTAGTGTGCACTAATATTACTGTCAATAGGAAATATATATCCCCTGATATATTTATTCTCCTCTCTTCCCCTCTTTTCCCCTCTGGCAGCTTCATCAACTAAGACAACATATGTTAGCTACAGTAATCATGCCATCTGAACATCTGAACAGCACCAGAGTGGCGGGAGGGTCCCCAGGGGCGAGAACAGCTGAGGAGAAGAGCTGTCACTCAGACAGACAGATGACGGACTGACGGACAAATAGATGGACAGACAGACGGAGCTCCCACCGACACCGGTAACCAAGCATGAGACATTTTATATTGTTCTGACAGCATCAACCCTACAACCACCAGAGAGGCGGGACCACAAAGATCAACCACCAATCAGTGGGCTCCGTTCGCTCTCTTCCTGCAAATCACAGCACAACGGTCCTGCCATGAACTTTGAACTAACTGTGAAAAAAAAGAGACTTCAAAAATCTACTGCAGGCTCTATGGTCCAGAGAAAAAAAGGAAGAAAAAATAAGAAAAACAAAACAAAACAAAACGGTGTAAAAGTTATACATAAGGGAGATAAAAATACATTAAAAGAGTTTAAAAATTAAAAATAATTAAAAGAGAAAATAGAAGAAACTACGAGAATCGACCATGATGTTTATTGTTATTCTACTTGTAAGTATTTTTGTGGTTGTGAAGAGTTTTTCATTCTTGTCCCAGCTGTCGTGCGACCTTGCATACTCAGAAAGTTTGTCTCTTGTATCGATCGGCTAACTGGATGGGTAGCCCAGGGTTGTGAATCTGTAAATGCCCTGGTTGAAGCATGCCAGTTTTTATACAAATGATTTATTTATAATAAAGGAATGTTTTGCAAATGTGTAGATTTGTTGCTTGTGCTTTTAAGATACAATGCAGACACCAATTTTATGTTTTGGTTTATTACTATATTTATCGATTTTAAATTATGAGGACAAAGACTAAATGACATGTAACATTCCCAGTCCTGTACCCATCCCTCCCACCTGTCCCTCTAAGGTTGTTTCTGACAATCTGAATCTCTACATGTTTCCCTACACCCAAGATGGCAGATTTTCCTTTTTCTTTGCTCTCTGTATTAAACCATCAATACAGCAAATCACTTTTCCTGACACACAGCAAAACGAAGTCTTTCCGTTTTGAGCACAACACATTTCTTTCATAGATTTTTCCTGGTCTTACAGCGTTACAAACCTCTACCACTCCACCGAGGGCTGTTGTCTTCCATGCTGAAGTAGCTACTAGTGGAGAAGCTATCCGCAAGCTGGGTAGATGATGAGAAGGCAGTGTGTGTGTACCTGTTCACCAGTGTGTGTGTGCCTGTCTAAATGTAGACAGTGAGGGCCGAATCCCTCATGTTTCTGAACTAGCCTGCTACATTTCACCAAATGTCGAAATGTTAAACAATACATCAGATCTGAAAAGCAGTGCGCTGCATCAATACATTCATTCTCACTGGAGAGGAACGATCGATAAAGCTGAACGAAGAAAACAACACCTTTTCCTATATACAACAACAGACAAGCTTTGTATGTCAGATTAAAAGTAATAAAAGTCAAGGCTTTGTTTAACTGATGTCCCTTTGTGTGAGCCCAACCTCCCTTTACAATGAAATGAAAAGAAAAACACTGAAAATAATAGGCCACGGACAGCACAATGATTTGTATTTACCACACGTATAATGGGAAGCGGCTTGCGGGCCAAACAGCAGTCATTTTACAATATAATAAATAAAGGATCGCTGTCTGCCGTTGATCAATGTTATTCTCATGCGTTCCTTCTACAGCCCAATGCATAGCAAAAATACAGTCTTGCCTTTCCCATTCAAGTCTGACCATTAGCATACTGACAGTGGTGGTTGAAAGGAAAATCAGAGAGTGTATTATAACCTGGCAGTGGTCCTGGGGGTCTAAACCTGCAACTCCACAGCAGACAGGACCCCTGGTCAGGGCTACCTCTGAGAGGGTAGCAGTGACAGTAATTCAGTTATTTACCTGCAGGCTAATTCAATTACCAGTTACACAGACCATTGTCACTGTCAGGGACGATAGACTACACACACAACACCAGGAGACTTCTCTCTCTATGGATACTCTCACACATGTATGTACGGTTTGTGTGTGCACTCGAGCGTGTGTGTGTTTCTTGAGGTGAAGCAGGCAGATGGTCCTCCACTCTCTGTGTGTGTGTGTGTGTTTGTTTGTTTGTGTGTGTGTGTGTGTGCGTGTGTATGGAGATGGGTAGCATGGATCACTGGATTATTCTACATTTCAGCTCAGATTATGGATGTGGTTGCCATGACACCCTGACCAGATGTTGGCAACACTGGACCTTTCATCTTCTCAGCTCTGTCTCTGTCTCTCTCTCTGTCTCTCTCTCTGTCTCTCTCTCTCTCTCTCTCTCTCTCTCTCTCTCTCTCTCTCTCTCTCTCTGCTGTCATGGACATTCTGTTGTCCTAAAACACCCTCTTCTATACAGCACAGACATCAACAGGAGCAGTGGATAGGGCTGTCTGAACACTTCCATTTTCAAGTCACTTTCTCCAAACAGATTTTTCAATGGTTTGCTTGTCTGACTGTCTGCAAGTGTTTGCTCCCATCCAAAACCTGAGGAGATATAGTTGTAATCTGAGTTTGGTGGAATGTTTTTCAGGTTAGTCACACACTAGGGCCTCAAGGGAGGTTATTTCTGTGTTTTGTATATTTCCTTCCATAATAAGATTTTACCCGGAATGTGAGTCAGAATATTTCATTGTTTGTGTATTCCTGCAGCCCAATGTACTATAGCAGCTCTATTGTTTTAGGACCTGAGAACAGAGGCTCCCCAGAGGCCTGTAGAAGTGGAGAACAGGTTTAATCTCAAAGCTACCGGTTGGTAAACCACACACACACGCACGCACGCACACACACACACGCACACACTGGTCTACTGAAGGTGTGTTTGCAGATGTGACCGTCTGGCACACGCTGGCACCAGTATTGAAAAAAACAAACACCACACATGCTTTTCATGCCCAATATTTCCCTTTTAGTTATTTACAGTTATTTGATTCCTGCATGGTCTTCCGGTGAGACTATATAAACATACGACTTTGTTGTGTTCCGATCAGCCCGTTCCGCTCAGACGTCGTCGACGGCAATGGACAGACACCTGGGACGGACGGCGAGCTGTCAGAAATGTCACACCTGCCAGTCAGCGTTCCCCGCCGTTCCCTGCTGCTCCCCGCCACTCGCCGCATCGCTCCGGTGTGTTCTCCCGTTAATGAGGGAGCGTCCGTTAGAGAATACCGTTAGTGTGTTTAACAGCGGAACGAACGGAGCCTAGTGCAGCAGACGGGCAACACAACACCGCCTGTTTCTGTTTTGCAGCCTGCACCACACCAATATGGATGCCTGCCTGCTGCCTGCTTCATGCAGCCTGCTTCCCTTCCAGCTGCTAGTCTGATAAATTAGGTTTGTCATATCGACTGTGTGTAAGGAAGTTATTTCATTAAAAAAGGTGGCTGGTGTTTTCGAGCATGCCTTTGTTATGTAGCCTTTGCTGTGTTGGGTATGAAGATGTTCAAAGAGCCTAGCATGACTCCACTAGGGTCAGAAAGCTAATACAACGACTACGTGTGTATCATAACAGACCATCTGTTTCTGAGGGCTGTTTGTGTGCCTTAGGCTCTCTTTCAGGATACACTGTACATTATTAAAATATAATCTGTTGGAAGTTTCATGCGAATATCTTGAGACAAACTTATGTTGTGTAAATGTTGTATTGCAATGACCTATGTAGGTATATCTGACAATCACTAAAACAACTAAAAGCAGGCTGCCTAACCTCTACCTGGGAGAAAAAAGAAAAGGAGGAGAAGAGAGAAAGAAGAGAAGAGAAAAAGTGGAGAGGAGAGACTTCCTCTGGGGATTGTTGAGTGCTTCGTCCAACTGGACTGAACGTCAGGATGCTGTCTGGGTGAGTCCAACTGATTTTGATTTGAAGTGAGGCGTTCAGCACATCGAGGAACATCTCTTTTCCCCCTTCCCAAAATATTAATTTCAAAAGGCATGTCTCGGCGTTGAGCATAATTGGTTTCATTGACTGTGCCAAAGAGAGTTAATTTCGGGGAATGAAGCTGACATTTGATCTTGTTAAGTATTGCACTAATTCAGAGGGTGATACAGCAGTCTGTCAGAGCCTTGTCACGCCGCTTTGTGTCTGAACAATGACACACTGTGCCGCTGCTCTGGCTCTTCCCTCCTTTTAATATTTTTTGATGAATTAAACAGCGCTACAGGGCCATGGTCAAGTCCTCTCAAAATAAATGTTACCCACAGACTCCACAGAGTCTCTTCAAAGACTGAGCAGTTCTTAAAATACCACTCCAGGGATGTTTGTTTTGGCTGCATTGTGCTCTGTGAACTGAATCTACAGTGTGATTATCATTGGAATCTTTAGGCCAAGTTTACACACAGGAATGAACTGTTGTCAAGCTCGATTGATTAAATTACCACAACTGGCAAGTTTAAAGATACTTATCTTGACCTTCTTAGTCATTTAGCAGACACTCTTATCCAGAGCAATTAGGGTTAAGTGCCTTGCTCAAGGGCACATTGACAGATTTTTCACCTAGTCGGCTTGGAACCAGCAACCTTTCAGTTACTGGCACAACGCTCTTAACCACTAAGCTACCTGCCGCCCATCTTGTGATACTCAAAATGATTGATCTTAAAGCGGGCCCTGGCTGCAGGCTTAAGGAGCAGGAACACCACAGACGCTTATAAACCCAAAACCAAAGAGAGTAGAGGATCTTGGGTAAAAATAAGGTGTCTCTTTGAATTTCACAGCAATCAATTGGCTAGGCTCAGGCTGGCAGCCACACTCTCCAACGCCACTCTCTATCACTGCAGCTAGAGAATGGAAACCGCAGTGACTGTGGCTCAGCTCACTTAGTCCTGAATGCTGCCAGTTAAAATGCATGGTTGTGCCCAATACAGGGAGGCAGGTACCATTTGCCATTATTTTATCCTCCAGGGCTTTTTGATAGATGTTGTTTGAATTTGAATGGATACGTTTGTTTTGGAGAGGCTGAGTGTGTGTACCTGCGTGCGTGCAAGCATGTGCATGTGTGTCTCTTTTGTGTGTTTGCGTGTCACTGTCTGCCCATACACACGTTACCTGCCTGTTCTCCCAGGTCTAGAGGCCAAAAGCCTATCCTCTTGGAGAACATTTTATCAGGTATTTGCCTTAAAAGCTCAGGTCCATTATTGTAATGACGTTTGATACCGCAAAATGGAAGCCCCCGCGGGTTTGCACGGTGCAATTTTCTACATATAAAACCTTGTCTGCCCATTGCAGGAAATCAGGGACATTTCATTTAACGGACAGAAATGAAAGATGGCTTTTCAAGGCCCATTTACAATGTGCCAACAGGCATCTGACTTGGCGTTAGTTATTGGTCATGTCAGGTTGTGCCTGCCAGCCCGGAGTGGTGTGGTTAGCATAACGAGGAGCTTTGGGCAGCACTCATGCACTTTGTGGTGAAATTTTAATGAAGGAACCTGCTGTGAGGCTGTAGCAGGAGTCTGTGACGAGGCTGTGGATAGCCCTTGGACCAGGGGCACAGCAGGGTTCTAAGTTTGGCTGTTTTGGGAAGGGTGTTGGGGAAAGGAGCCTAGGTACAGTGGCTTGCGAAAGTATTCACCCCCCTTGTCATTTTTCCTATTTTGTTGCCTTACAACCTGGAATTAAAATTGATTTTGGGGGGGTTTGTATCATTTGATTTACACAACATGCCTACCACTTTGAAGATGCTAACTATTTTTGGGGGTGAAACAAACAACAAATAAGACAAAAAAAAAAACAGAAAACTTGAGTGTGCATAAATATTCACCCCCCCAAAGTCAATACTTTGTAGAGCCACCTTTTGCAGCAAATACAGATGCAAGTCTCTTGGGGTATGTCTCTATAAGCTTGGCACATCTGGCCACTGGAATTTTTGCCCATTCTTCAAGGCAAAACTGCTCCAGCTCCTTCAAGTTTACATTTTTACATTTTAGTCATTTAGCAGACGCTCTTATCCAGAGCGACTTACAGTTAGTGAGTGCATACATTTTTCATACCTTGGATGGGTTCCGTTGGATGGGTTCCGCTGGTGTACAGCAATATTTAAGTCATACCACAGGTTCTCATTTGGATTGAGGTCTGGGCTTTGACTAGGCCATTCCAAGACATTTAAATGTTCCCCTTAAACCACTCAAGTGTTGCTTTAGCAGTATGCTTAGGGTCATTGTTCTGCTGGAAGGTGAACCTCCGTCCCTGTCTCAAATCTCTGGAAGACCGAAACAGGTTTCCCTCAAGAATTTCCCTTCAATTTTGACCAGTTTCCCAGTCCCTGCCGATGAAAAACATGGTGTTCTCGGGGTGATGAGAGGTGTTAGGTTTGCGCCAGACATAGCGTTTTCCTTGATGGCCAAAAAGCTCAATTTTAGTCTCATCTGACTAGAGTACCATCTTCCAGATGTTTGGGGAGTCTCCCACATGGCTTTTAGCAAACACCAAACATGTTTGGTTATTTCTTTCTTTAAGCAATGGATCTTTTCTGGCCTCTCTTCCGTAAAGCCCAGCTCTGTGGAGTGTACGGCTTAAATTGGTCCTATGGACAGATACTCCAATCTCTGCTGCAGAGATTTGCAGCTCCTTCAGGGTTATCTTTGGTCTCTTTGTTGCCTCTCTTTTTAATGCCCTCCTTGCCAGGTCCGTGAGTTTTGGTGGGCGGCCCTCTCTTGGCAGGTTTGTTGTGGTGCCATATTCTTTCCATTTTTTAATAATGGATTTAATGGTGCTCCTTGGGATGTTCAAAGTTTCTGATATTTTTTTATAACCCAACCCTGAACTGTACTTTTCCACAACTTTGTCACTGACCTGTTTGGCGAGCTCCTTGGTCTCTATGGTGCCCCTTGCTTAGTGGTGTTCCAGACTCTGGGGCCTTTCAGAACAGGTGTATATATACTGAGATCATGTGACACTTAGATTTCAGACAGGTGGACTTGATTTAACTAATTATGTGACTTCTGAAGGTAATTGGCTGCACCAGATCTTATTTACGAGCTTCAGTGCAAAGGGGGTGAATACATATGCACGCACCACTTTTCCTTTATTTATAAGTCATTTTTTAAATTTCACTTCACCAATTTGGACTATTTTGTGTATGTCCATTACATGAAATTCAAATAAAAATTCATTTAAATTACAGGTTGCAATGTAACAAAATTAGGAAAAACGCCAAAGGGGATGAATATTTTTGCAAGTCACTGTAGATGGCATCATTAGGAAGGAAATGCATGTGGATATATTGAAGCAACATCTCAAGACATTATTCAGGAAGTTAAAGCTTGGTCGCAAATGGGTGTTCCAAATGGGCAAAAATTCACCCAACTTATTCTGGGAAGCTTGTTTAAGGCTACCTGAAATGTTTGACCCAAGTTAAACAATTTATAGGCAATGCTACCAAATACTAATTGAGTGCATATACACTTCTGACCCACTGGGAATGTGATGAAAGAAATAAAAGCTGAAATAAATAATTATCTCTCCTATTATTCTGACATTTCACATTCTTAAAATAAAGTGGTGATCCTAACTGACCTAAGACAGGGAATGTTTACTAGGATTAAATGTCAGGAATTGTGAAAAACTGAGTTGAAATGTATTTGGCTAAGGTGTATGTAAAGTTGTGACTTCAACTGTATTTTGTGAAGTGCACCTGTCCCTCCTGCAGCAAAGCACCCCCACAGCATGATGCTGCCACATCCATACTTCACGTTTGGGATGGTGTTCTTCAGCTTGCAAGGACCCCATTTTTCCTCCAAACATAACGATAGTCATTATGGCCAAATAGTTATATTTTTGTTTCATCAGACCAGAGGACATTTCTCCAAAAAGTACGATCTTTGTCCCCATGTGCAGTTGCAAACCGTAGTCTGGAGCAGTGGCTTCTTCCTTGCTGAGCGGCCTTTCAGGTTATGTCGATATAGGACTCGTTTTACTGTGGATATAAATACATTTGTACCTGTTTCCTCCAGCATCTTCACAAGGTCCTTTGCTGTTGTTCTGGGATTGTTTTGCACTTTTCGCACCAAAGTACATTCATCTCTAGGAGACAGAACGCGTCTCCTTCCTGAGCTGTATGACGGCTGTGGTACCTTCAGGCGTTTGGAAATTGCTCCCAAGGATTAATCAGACTTGTGGAGGTCTACAATTGTTTTTCTGAGGTCTTGGCTGATTTCTTTAGATTTTCCCATGATGTCAAGCAAAGAGGCACTGAGTTTGAGGGTAGGCCTTGAAATACATCCACAGGTACACCTCCAATTGACTCAAATTATGTAAATTAGCCTATCAGAAGCTTCTAAAGCCATTAAATCATTTTCTGGAATTTTCCTAGCTGTTTAAAGGCACAGTCAACTTCTGACCCACTGTAATTGTGATACAGTGAATAATCTGTCTGTAAACAATTGTTGGAAAAATGACTTGTGTCATGCACAAAGTAGATGTCCTAACCGACTTGCTAAAACTACAGTTTGTTACAAGAAATTTGTGGAGTGGTTGAAAAACAAGTTTTAATGACTCCAACCTAAGTGTATGTAAACTTCCGACTTCAAGTGTAATCAATACTGAAGCCTGTTATTGTGAAATGATTGCAGCAGATAAAGTGGCTGTCCACAGTGTGTCTGTATTTTTTGTTATGTGTCTGACCCCAGGAAGACTAGCTGTTGCATGGGCATTAAAGACATGCTCCAGTACTTTGGCAACTAAGAAAGCATTTTATAAACCTCCCGCTTTAGGCTGGATGTGTCAATGTGTTGTTCATACATGCATGATCTATGAGCAGAATTTATTTCTTACCTCAATTAGCGATGAAATCCCTAGTTTGAAAGCGTCTGTTTTCTTGAAGCTGTGAAGCGTCATTTTCCCTACATTTCCCATCACGTGGGCCAGCCCCCTAGCAATTCAAGTTCTAGCCAATGACCTTTACCCCCTCGCATATGAGTGACAGCTATCAAGAAGCCTGCCCAGCGTTATCCAATGAGGTTGCAGGGTGGGCCCAATGGCTCAGTGGACACAGCAGAGAGAGAAAGAGCAATGACGTGGCGCACATATCTGCACATATGTGACGTAGTTCACAATTTTCGACAACCACTTTTGGATCGTGAGTGCTACTTTCAGAACTACTGGGTAAAAAGTATACAAAAGTACCAGAGAATCTCTTTAAGTTAATCATATTTCAGAGAAGAGGTACTGAAGCTTAATTTCTCTTTTGATCCTTCTGTTGTCCCTAAGTGATCCAAAATGTCACATGAGATCATTTCTGAAGACAGACACTAAAAAACCTCCATGCTGAACTTTTGGCATTTCAGAATAAATTCCCATTGAAATGCTTAAATGCACTTTCCAAAATTCAAGGCAATTCAGTCTAATGGCACAGGAACAGTTTTGCCTTGAAGTGACAAGTTACTTAATTCTTAAAAGTGTAACCCTTTGGGGGGGGGATTGTTTTGGGTGGGGGGGGGGTTCCTATTTTGTTGCATTACAACCTGTAATTTAAATGGCATATATATATATATATATATACATATATATATATATATATATATTCAGCTCTGGAAAAAATTAAGAGACCACTGCACATTTTTCTTAAATCAGCATCTCTACATGAATGACAGCCATTCCATTCCAGTGTCTGTTGAATTCCAACACAGGCACACCTCATTCTACTGAATTAGGTACTGATTTGGTGATCACCTGAAACAAATCTTATTTAACGACGAAAAGTATAAAAACCACTGCTGTGTTCATCACTATCCTCTTGCAATAGGACCAGCTGGATGGCAAAAACAGTGCTAATAGTACCTCAAAAGTAATATTAATCAAAAAATAACTATTGACCATGCCAAAAGAGTTGAAAAGGAAAGTTTTGAGTGAGGAAAAGAAGGTTTCAATTCTGGCTTTACTGGCAGAGGGATACAAACAAGCAAGATTTCTGGCTCTCACAGACCTGTAACTTCTTCTTTAAGAGGCTCCTCTGTCCTCCACTCGTTACCTGTATTAATGGCACCTGTTTGAACTTGTTATCAGTATAAAAGACACCTGTCCACAACCTCAAACAGTCACACTCCAAACTCCACTATGGCCAAGACCAAAGAGCTGTCAAAGGACACCAGAAACAAAATTGTAGACCTGCACCAGGCTGGGAAGACTGAATCTGCAATAGGTAAGCAGCTTGGTTTGAAGAAATCAACTGCGGGAGCAATTATTAGGAAATGGAAGACATACAAGACCACTGATAATCTCCCTCGATCTGGGGCTCCACGCAAGATCTCACCCCGTGGGGTCAAAATGATCACAAGAACGGTGAGTAAAAATCCCAGAACCACACGGGGGGACCTAGTGAATGACCTGCAGAGAGCTGGGACCAAAGTAACAAAGCCTACCATCAGTAACACACTACGCCGCCAGGGACTCAAATCCTGCAGTGCCAGACGTGTCCCCCTGCTTAAGCCAGTACATGTCCAGGCCCGTCTGAAGTTTGCTAGAGTGCATTTGGATGATCCAGAAGAGGATTGGGTGAATGTCATATGGTCAGATGAAACCAAAATATAACTTTTTGGTAAAAACTCAACTCGTTGTGTTTGGAGGACAAAGAATGCTGAGTTGCATCCAAAGAACACCATACCTACTGTGAAGCATGGGGGTGGAAACATCATACGTTGGGGCTGTTTTTCTGCAAAATACCAGCAACAGTGTGTGAAAACCTTGTGAAGACTTACAGAAAAACGTTTGACCTGTGTCATTGCCAACAAAGGGTATATAACAAAGTATTGAGAAACTTTTGTTATTGACCAAATACTTATTTTCCACCATAATTTGCAAATAAATTCATAAAAAATCCTACAATGTGATTTTCTGGATTTTTTTTCTCAAGTTGTCTGTCATAGTTGACGTGTACCTATGATGAAAATTACAGGCCTCTCTCATATTTTTAAGTGGGAGAACTTGCACAATTGGTGGCTGACTAAATACTTTTTTTCCCCACTGTATATATACATACATATGAATACATACATATATAAATATCAAAAATATATTTCCCTTTATTACTTTCCAACCCCACCACCCCTTCCCTAATTGGAGTAAACTAGTGAACAACAATGCTTATTGCTCTACTTCCATCTTATACATAATATATAAATGTTATGTACACAGTCAATTTTACAATAATTATATTTTGTTTGTTTTTACTCCTGAACTTCCTCTACACACAACCTCTCCGATCATTTTCATGATGTCCATCTGGTTTGCTTCTATATGACAAAATATCCTTCACATATTTTTATTTGTAAAAGTAATATAAACACAACACATTTTATATGATCAGATATTTTTATTTTAAACACATTACACATTACTGAACAATTACATTTTATTTATTTTCTTTTTAACTAGTAAACCTACACATTCTGAATAATTATAGTTTTAAGCAGTATATTGGTAGTTAGTTAACATGCTACCCAACTGATCAACAATTATAGGTACAAGCTAATAACAAGGTATATCTGCTATCTTATTGAAAAACCAACTTAATTCAAATAATGGTGTGTGCGCTAGGCGTCTCTCTCCTGCTCTCTCCAGGTTGTTGTGCTGCTTGGCTGGCTAGCTGCTCAATGGTTTCTTCCAGATATTACCACTGTTCTCGCTCACACTGCGGTGCACACTGCCACCATCAGCTGTGTGTCGCCGCCAGTTCCAGAAAGTCCACTCCTTGCATACGTACTGTAAATATGATGAATTATAGATTGGCAAGGAAATCCTCTTCATCTTCACTGTCCACTGCATTGTCACGGAGCTGGAACCAGCAGAAGAGGATGGAGTGGCCTTAAAGCTGTATGTCGCTGTGGTGCCAAACTGCTGCAGAACTTCACTTGGTAGTTTATGCTGGTAACAGGTATCACCAGCCAGCTTCAGTCCATACCGCACCAGGAGTATGGAGTTGAGCGTGTGCAGTGACATTCTATTTCGTAACTTTGACTTGACCACACCATTTGGCTAAATAGCTGTTCAAACTCCGCATTTGAGTGTGGGAGGTGAGGGCAGCGAGTTCAGCTTTGCACAGTTCTTAAAATCTGTGTAGTTATTCACTTCACTCCAAAACTCGACTGTATTTTCAGTTGAGGCCCACTTTGGGAAACAATTTTATCAATTGTTTGGGACTGGTACCCCAGTAGCTCAGCTACTTTAATAATTTCAGTGGTGCCTTTATTGTGCTTTAGTGTTTCCTTAACACTGAACAAGGCCATGTTTCGCAAGGCTTCTAGGTTGTCTGGGAGCCTTGCTTGCCTTGCTTGCTTAAAGCAACAATGTAGTTGATGCACTGTCTCCGAATTACCTTTTCGTCCTCTGGCGCAAGACTGAGTTGGTACACTGTGCTCTCGAAAAGGTACCCAAGGTATGGTGATGGACTGAGATGTCCATCAATGGCATCCTTCAGGACATCAACTTTTGCCATAGGGTTGACTACTCTGCAGCAAATTGATGTTAAGAGGTGTACCAGATTGTCCAAAAGCTTGACAAGATCTGTTTGCTCTCCCTCAAATTACTTCACTGCAACTTGTACGTCGGACAGGATTGATTTCAAGAATGTCAGGTAGACAGAGTTGGTCTTGTCCATGTACAGTTGAAGTCGGAAGTTTACATACACCTTAGCCAAACACATTTAAACTCAGTTTTTCACAATTCCTGACATTTAATCATAGCAATAATTCCCTGTCATAGGTCAGTTAGGATCACCACTTTATTTTAAGAATGTGCGTAGTAGAGAGTGATTTATTTCAGCTTTTATTTCTTTTCACATTTCCAGTGGGTCAGAAGTTTACATACACTCAATTAGTATTTGTTGCATTGCCTTTAAATTGTTTAACTTGGGTCAAACGTTTCGGGTAGCCTTCCACAAGCTTCCCACAATAAGTTGGGTGAATTTTGGCCCATTCCCGACAGAGCTGGTATAACTGAGTCAGGTTTGTAGGCCTCCTTGCACGCACACGCTTTTTCAGTTCTGCCCACAAATGTTCTATAGGATTGCGGTCAGGGCTTTGTGATGGCCACTCCAATACCTTGACTTTGTTGTCCTTAAGCCATTTTGCCACAACTTTGGAAGTATGCTTGGGGTCATTGTCCATTTGGAAGAGCCATTTGCGACCAAGCTTTAACTTTCTGACTGATGTCTTGAGATGTTGCTTCAATATATCCACATAATTTTCCTTCCTCATGATGCCATCTATTTTGTGAAGTGCACCAGACCCTCCTGCAGCAAAGCACCTCCACAGCATGATGCTGCCACCCCCGTGCTTCATGGTTGGGATGGTGTTCTTCGGCTTGCAAGCGTTCCCCATTTTCCTCCAAACATAACGATGGTAATCATGGCCAAACAGTCCTATTTTTGTTTCATCAGACCAGAGGACATTTCTCCGAAAAGTACAATATATGTCCCCATGTACATTTGCAAACTGTAGTCTGGCTTTTTTATGGCGGTTTTGGAGCAGTGACTTCTTCCTTGCTGAGCGGCCTTTCAGGTTATGTCAATATAGGACTCGTTTTACTGTGGATATAGATACTTTTGTACCTGTTTCCTCCAGCATCTTCACAAGGTCCTTTGCTGTTGTTCTGGGATTGATTTGCACTTTTCGCACCAAAGTACGTTCATCTCAAGGAGACAGAACAGGTCATTCAACTTAGTGTATGTAAACTTCTGACACACTGGAATTGTGATACAGTAAGTTATAAGTGAAATAATCTGTCTGTAAACAATTGTAGGTAAAATTACTTGTGTCAGGCACAAAGTAGAGTAGTGTCAGGTAGTAGTAGTCCTAACCGACTTGCCAAAACTATAGTTTGTTAACAAGAAATTTGTGGAGTGGTTGAAAAATGAGTTTTAATGACTCCAACCTAAGTGTATGTAAACCTCCGACTTCAACTGTCCATGGCATGGAGCACATCCGCCATGTAGCAATGCTCACTCGCCTTGGTCAACTCAAAGTGGCGTTTCAGTTCTTCCCACTGGCTCAATATACGAGTTACCGCAGACTCAATCAATAGCCAACGTGTGGCACACACTTTGTTGATCTGCAGGGGTTTCTGGCCACAATTAATGGTGGCAAACACTGTTTTGTAGGCCTTGCGCCGTTTTGGGGAAATTGAAAACCAGTTGTAGGTTTCCCTGATTAAGTACTCAACACTCCTAGGGATGGTTTCTTTGGATGCTGTACTGACAGCCAATTGTAAAGAATGGCACACACAGCAGATGAGTACCAAATTGGGCAGCGCACTTTTTTATTTATTTATTTATTTATTTTTTTTACTTACCGGTTTGCTTCTTTATGCCATATCTTTCTAACTGTGCTCTTTCACAAAAGCTCTCAACCTATAACCTATATACTTATTATGGACACAGTATGCTTACATTATTAGTTATCTTTTTGTTATTAGTTGTTGTTAGTTGTTATTAGTCCCATCCTTCAACTCCATTCAAAATTAAATTAAATTACATTATTTAGCAGACGCTCTTATCCAGAGTGACTTACATGAGCAATTAGGGTTAAGTGCCTTGCTTAAGGGCACATCGACAGATTTTTCACCTAGTCGGCTCAGGGATTAGAACCAGCGACCTTTCGGTTACTGGCACAACGCTCTTACCCACTAAGCTACCTGCCGCCCATTCAACACCACCCATCTATCTTTTAACACCATCCATATTGGATTTCTATTCGCCATATATTTTTCAACTGTACTGTGATGTTTTACAAAAGTTCTGAAACTTTCTATTCTCATTGTTTCTACAGTTTGTAAATTGAAAAGAAAATTTTTTGCTAAAAGTATTATTATATTATTGATCGATTGACTATGACTTTTCAGATCACCCAGTAATGCTATCTGCAGGTTTAGCTCCAGGTAAATATTGCAATCCTTTAGCCATTCCTGGACCTATGTCCAAAAACAAGCTACAAATGGACAGTACCAAAACAAATGATCTAATGATTCTGTCTCTTCGCAGCAAAATCTGCAGAGCTGGGAAGATTGTATCCCCCATATAAATAACATTCTATTGGTAGCAATTGAAGAATTCTAAGTTTTGAATCCGGCGTCGTTTTTCGTATCTGTTCATAAACACTATGCCATGGGATCGGTACATATGGGAAGGCTGTCAATCCTTTGGTCCTTAAATGAAACTGGTATACTTTTTTTATTTATCACAGTTTTCTTTAACCAATTATGTTCTTTAATGCAAGGTCGACAGACAAGTTCCTTACTTTTTCCCCCTTCCACTTTCCTCTTCCATTTTTGCAGTAATGCTGCAATTATTTGGTTGTAATTTTGGGTAGAGCAGACATTTCCATATGTTTTTGTTAGCTGCATGTGCGACATAACTCCACCAGTCCTACCGATGATATCATTTACGAAGACTGAAGCTTTTAGTGATAGGTCTAATGCTTTAATATTTAATAATTTCTGTCCTTTAAAATCCTGTGCACCCCGTTGTGCACCCCAGTCATCACGGACACATTATCAGTGCCAATACCCGAAAGATTCTCTTTTTTAAAGTTACACTTCTCAAGACACTCAATTACAGCCTTTGCTATTGATCTGGCATCGCCCCCCCTCCAATTCAACCAGCCCGAGAAATGTGGACACAACTGTTATTTTTTTAGCACTGAAATACCGAATCACCACACCCAGGTATTTCGAGACACTGACATCAGTGGACTCATCCAAAAGGAGACTGAACTTCTCATCCCCCACATCTGATGTTACCCTTTTGAGAAAATAAGGAGCCAGTACTCCCCTAATCATTTCTGTGCACTTGGTGCGGTGCATTTGGAAGTTTGTTGCTGCCACAGAATCTGAAAAGGCAGCTTTGCAAGCCATACCTAAATTGTAGCATGCTAGCAGTGAACAATGCTCCGCAATAGTCATTGCCATAGTAGCTTCTGCGCTATTGCAGTTATCCACTTTCTTAACCAACTGTGGTAATGTAGACTGCGTTGCGGGGTTGTACGGTTTTGATTGATTTATATGCTTTGTATGCCCGACAATCATCCCCAATTACTGGTTTTAGCCACCCTTTCAATTCAGGTATAGACTCCCACACTTTTCTGTACTTCTGACTGTACAATTTTGATTGAGACATGTTGATTGATGTTATAAGTTCTGTTCAAGATCAAAACATTCATGACCAACTATATTCATTGGGTTTGTCTCGTCGAACGCATACTACTGCTGCTGCAATCAGCCAACAATGATTTGCAATTTGCTGAAATTGCTTCTGTCCTGCTGCTGCCTGTGCACAAGCTGAGCGCCTGCTGCTGACGTCACTCACAATGTACTTTTGCAGCCAGGCACGTGTGTTGTGACTGAGTGTGTGACAGAGAAAATCGTTTTTGTGTCATTTAGAGGGAAAATGCGTGCATTTTTGCGTTTGAGTCACTTTTCAAAAGTTGCTAAAAGTTCCAAATTAATTTGTAAAATTAGCTAAAATTTTTGCAAGGTGCTGTTTGAATAAAATGTTGCTAAATCTAGCAACAAAATTGCTAAGTTGGCATCACTGGTTCAGCAGTCTCATGGCTTGGGGTTAGAAGCTGTTAAGGTGCCTTTTGGACCTAGACTTGGCGCTCCGGTACCGCTTGCCGTGCAGAAGCAGAGAGAACAGACTTGGGTGACTGGAGTCTTTGACAATTCTTTGAGCCTTCCTCTGACACCGCCTAGTTTATAGGTCCTGGATGGCAGGAAGCTTGGCCCCAGTGATGTACTGGGCTGTACACACTACCCTCTGTAGCGCCTTACGGTCGGATACAGAGCAGTTGCCATACCAGGCGGTGATGCAACTTTTTGAGGATCAGGGGACCCATGCCAGATCTTTTCTGTCTCCTGAGGGGGAAAAGGTGTTGTCGTACCCTCCTCACGACTGTCTTGGTATGGAGGCATTGCCATGGCAGTCAAAATAATGGCCTGCCCAGCATTTTTACATGACCCTAAGCATGATGGGATGTTAATTGTTTAATTAACTCAGGAACCACACCTTGGTGGAAGCACCAGCTTTCAATATACTTTGTATCCCTCATTTACTCAAAAATATTTCCATTATTTTGGCAGTTACCTGTATCTCCCTCAGAGTGTTCTTATGGCTTTGATGACATCAGAGAAAACACATTTGCCAAGTCTGACATCCCCTGCTGTGTGTGTGTGTGTGTGTGTGTGTCTGTGTTTTTTTGTTGTGCATATGTTTGCATCCATGTCCATGTGCTTGTGAAGGCACTTTGCAGTTCCCACAAAGCCTTCTCTTCATCTACCTCTCATTTTCTAGCTCCGTTGGGACAGTCTTGTCTGAGTTCACTTTGCACGCAGAATCAAAGGCATGTAAACTTGTGAGACGTTCCAGTGTCAGACAGTGGTTCAGTATCAGCAGTTCAGCCTTGATTGTCATGTAGAGGGAATCTGGACAATTATAGTGGTAGAGCTATACAGATCAGTATAGTACAGCACAGCTCCCCATTAGTAAGTCTGTGTCCCAAATGGCACCCTATTCCATATAGTGTGCTACTTTTAACGAGGGCCCATTGTGCTCTGGTCAAAAGTAGTGCACTACTGTTTGTAGGGAATAGTTTGCCATTTGGGACACATCCAAAGTTTAGGGTGACTCATCGTGATGATGGTGGCTGACAGATACAGATAGCTCACATGAAACATCTGTCTTCACTTTTGTCTCACCAACCTGTTGTAGGAAAACTTTAGTTGAGTGCACTTGTTGCAACTCCCTCTGGATAGGAGCTTTTGCTAAATTTCTCCAATGTAATGCAAACACCGCAGATGTGATATTTTCACAGAGAGGGTATATTTTGTGCCCATAGCAGCCTGACTCAAACACTCATTCATTCTGACTGCTGGGGTCACATGCCCTTGACTGAAGGACCTGAGGGGTGTGTGTGTTTGTGTGTGTGTGTGGGTGTGTGTGTGTGTGCTTGCGTGTGTGTGACTACATGTGTGTGTGTTCTTCCTCCTCCCCTTAGCACACAGGTCAGTAAGCAGTAGATGAATAGTGTTTTTGTTCAGCCCCATGCCACCTCCCTGTCATAGCTGTGAGTAATGCTGTGATGTGCTGCCCTGGGCGAAGCTCTCCTTTTTCACAATATCCCCAGGCCTGGCCAAATGATATTTGGCGATCACTGCAGGGGCAGATGAATAGACACATGCTGTGGCATAATGTGTCCGTATCTGGGTGTGGGTGTGGGTGTGTGGGTGTGTGATAGGGGTTGAGGAATTTTCTCCATCACATTCAGTGATTGAAACTGAATGAAAATGAATAAATGAATGAATAGAACTTTAACTTGGCCATCTTTTGCTCTGCCCCAGAAAAACAGGTCAGATAATATAGTCACACACTCTTTCTTCTCTGTATAGAGTCCTCCTCCTCACTTCTGCTTAGACAGGAACTCAGCTTTAGGCCAGTGAGGTAGATAGTTCTGGGCCTATAAAGCATACACTTTTGGTTAAGTTTGGGTCAGTTTTGGCAGCAGTAACCTCTGGGCCTTTGAGGCAGCTGGAGGTCCTGGGCCTTTGACCGAGGCAGAGTTATAAGCCTATAGTGGCAGGCAGACAGGTCTGAGCCTATGAGGTTTATACAGTTCTGGGCTCTGGTCCTGTGAGTCAGACAGTTCCGGGCCTGTGTCGCAAACAGACCGTTCTGGGACTCTAGTAAAATGGGTCTACTGGGCAGACAGCTGTGTGCCACTGAGGGAGGTAGGAAGCTCGGGACCTATGAAGCAGCCAGTCCTGTGCCTGCTGTGCAGGGTCATGGCTGGCAGGTAAACAAAGTAGTTCCTCAGAGATCCTCAGTGTCTCTGACCTGCTCTGTGATGTATGAGTCACACAGTCTCACCACAGTTATTCACAGCCTTACCCACCCCGGACATTATTAACCTACATCTGGGGAGAGAGGGAAGGAGGGAAAGAGGCAATAAGTCAGGGAAGGAGGGAGAGCGATACACTCTTAGAAACAAAGGGTTCTAAAATACAGGTCCTCTGTAGCTCAGCTGGTAGAGCACGGCGCTTGTAACGCCAAGATAGTGGGTTTGATCCCCGGGACCACCCATACACAAAAATGTATGCACACATGACTGTAAGTCGCTTTGGATAAAAGCGTCTGCTAAATGGCATATTATTATTATATTATATAAAATAGTTATTTGGCTGTCCCCATTGGAGAACCCTTTGAAGAACCCTTTTTGGTTCCAGTTAGAACCCTTTTGGGTTCCATGTAGAACCCTCTCTGGAAAGGGTTCTACTTTGAACCCAAAAAGGTTATATCTGGAAGCAAAACGTTTCTGCCTGGAACCAAAAAGTGTTCTTCATAGGGTTCTCCTATGGGAACAGCCGAAGAACCCTTTTAGGTTCTAGATAGCACCTTTTCTTCTAAGAGTGTAGAGAGGCAGGATGAGGCAGACACGGAAGGAGGCAAGGATAGAGGCAGGCAAGCTCCCAAACTAGTATTGCACACTAGACACTTCCTCCTGTGTGCTCAACAGCCTGGGGATGAGGTTACTCATAAACAGGAAGGCAGGCTGCAACATTTTATAAGGGAGCATTTTGAAGGCACCCTTTGATACAAGCCCCTTATAAGCAGGCCCTGTATATCTTATGAATCTGCAATCACTCATTATTACCTCTTCTCTGTAGCTCAGCTGGTAGAGCACGGCGCTTGTAACGCCAAGGTAGTGGGTTCGATCCCCGGGACCACCCATACACAAAATGTATGCACGCATGACTGTAAGTCGCTTTGGATAAAAGCGTCTGCTAAATGGCATATTATTATTATTCTCCTCCAGCCACTAAATTAAACCACTGAGCAGTGCTGAATATTTGACATGTGGGCTGCATCCCAAACGTAGAGCTGTGTCCCTCAAAAGTAGTGCATGAAATAGGGAATAGGATGCCATTTGAATTGGTTTGTTGCTGCTACCAGGGAGACAGATCACTATTCTGTTCAGGTCTTGGTTCACTGGTGCAGAATCAAACAGATGTGGCACAATATGAAGAGCTGATGAAGAGGAGAGGATATAAGATTTGAGGTGTAGGTATACCCTCTGATGCCTCAGTTCTGATCTGTGTGTGTACAACTAGATTAGTTTGTAGTTGCAACACACTTTCATATTGCCAGTAAGCCGAGTGAAAACAAAATTCACCGCGTGCATACCGTATCTGTAGATACAGGAAAAGAAAACACAAAGGAAAATGTTGAAAAGTCTTATTTTACGTAATACATGATATGCTATTAATGTGTGATGAGGCTGATGTGGCGTGGGAAGGATGATATCAGTCACATCTCTGCTCTGTTCCACTCAGAGGTCAGAGGTCAAATGTTTCTAATTGACATAGAGTCAAGCCTGGAGGATTTTTTAACACTGCTATTCTCAGCCTCATTTTAAGTGTCTAAACAACCATTTAACACACACTCTTACCATTGAAGTAATGACATGGGCTTTCTATGCACATGTTAATAAGCTAGTCAAGTTGAAGTCATTGAGATAATAACCCAGAGTATTTTATACAGAAGAAAATGTTAATATGTTAGTTAACTTTTGAGGTTCTAGTTAAGCTCCAGTTACTAAAGTTAGAGAATGGAGACAACCATAGTAATCCATTAATATGCCTGGTAGAGAGAGAGGGAAGTGTAGAGTTCATTGTATATGTAAGGGAGTGTGTACACTTACTACTATGAAATTATTAAGGGGGCACCAGTCCTTTCTTTGACAAAATGATCTTCTAAGAAGGCCTGGATTATAAATGATTTACAATATTATTAATCTGAAGGTATGAATTCTTTGAGAATCAGTTGGAGTTCTTTCCCAGAATAACAAGACAAACACAAGTTCTTTATACAATCAACATTTAATAACGCTAATCAAAATGTGTACAAACATAATGAGAGTGGATCATGAAAAGTAGGAAATAGAATTAAAGACAAGAAAGAGAGACCTCAACATATTTCAATACTAAAGATGTGATACACAGTCTGTGAACTCTGGCTGTGTTCGAAATGCTGCACTTGCGGTTCTGCGTTTCTCACTTTCTTTCAAGGGTGATCTTCAAGAACACCTGAGAGGCATACCCGTTTAGTATGGGAGAATGCAGAGAACTTAAAATCTGCTAAATTTGAAACGTCTCGCGTGACCTCTAACCTAAACAGGAAACTGCATCATCACACAGCCTGCGTCAACAAAGCTAGTTTTGTAGTGATGTAGTGCTAGCAATTCAGTGAACAATCATCCCAGAATGGAAATATTGAACATGAATAACAGTAACAGAATAGATTTTTCTCAGTACCTGTTAGTGAATTAAGCTGACACCCACCAGAATATTGTGGTGTGCTACTATGTTGTTGTGGACATATTACAGGTAAGCTTTCATGCATTGTACAGAGACTGAAGCAAAATAAAATGAAATAGCGAAATAAGGCATTTTGCTTACTGTTTAAGAATGATAAATAGCCAGAATAGTGTTTTTTCACTGTAAAACTAATATTGCAATGCATTAGGACCAGTGGTGTAAAGTACGTAAGTAAAAATACTTTAAAGTACTACTTTGGGGTATCTGTACTTTACTTCACTATTTATATTTTTGACAACTTTTACTTTTACTTCACTACATTCCTAAAGAAAATGATGTACTTTTACTCCTTATATTTTCCCTGAAACCCAAAAGTACTCGGTACATTTTGAATGCTTAGCAGGACAGGAAAATGGTATAATTCACTCACTTATCAAGAGAACATCAGTGGTCATCCCTACTGCCTCTGATATGGCAGACTCACTAAACACATGCTTAATTTTTTATGATGTCTGAGTGTTTATTTTGTTTATTTTTTTCACCTTTATTTAACCAGGTAAGCCAGTTGAGAACAAGTTCTCATTTACAACTGCGACCTGGCCAAGATAAAGGAAAGAAGTGCGATAAAAACATCAACAACACAGAGTTACATATGGGATAAACACAACGTACAGTCAATAACACAATAGAAAATCTATATACAGAATAAACATTTTAGCATCCCCAAGTGAGGCACATCAAGGAGATTAACATTCAAAAGCTTGTTCAGTACATGAGGGCACATTTTTACATGTTTTTGTTCCAGCTTTTCACTAACACCTCATTCAACCAATTGTGGTCTAAATTATAGACAATGAATAGTTCATCATGGTGTTTGCTGGGCCGGAACAAAAACGTTCACACAGTGCAGTAGGTCTGTATTTTAGAATAAGCTTCATATGTTACAATGAGCTGACAATTCTGCATGATAGAGAATAAAGTGTGGATCTACTTCAAACATAGTGATGTTGCACACTGCTGAATAATCTCCTGACTAAATCCCTGGGATAGGGTGATTTTCCTGGTGGACGGGAGGTTCCCAAGTTGTTTACATCTGTCTGGGTGATGGGGTGGGATGTGGTTCAACCTGAGGAGAACAGAACAGAAACATAAGGCCAAGGGAGGAGAAATAACTGTAAATAGCTAACTGTACATTTTTTGCTGTAAATGTATAGCAATTTGTTACAGTGTAGGACCAGAGAGACATGATCTGATTGGCTGAAGTGGGGGCGGGGGAAGGCTTTTTACATGTCACGACTGTTTGTATACACATGGTCCAGCACGTTGTTTCCTCTCGTGGGGCAGGAAACATGTTGGTGATATTTTGGAAGAATTTATTTTAAACTTAAAATCTCCCAGGACAATAAAGACTGAGGATATTTGTTGGTGAATGTTCTTGTACAGTTTGCTGAGTCCTGCCTTGATGTTTTCTTGTGGCGGTATGTACACAGTTGTGATAATAAGACTGGGAAATTCCCTCGGCATATAGTTGGGTCGGCATTTTAGCATCAGAAACTCCAGGTTGGGTGAACAGGAGCTCGAGATGTTTTGAACTTCGGTACACCAGGAATTGCTGATGAGGAAGCATACACTTCGCCTTACTCTTACCAGAAGCCACCATTCGATCCATATGAAAATTTGGAAAAGCTGGCTGGTTGAATAGCAGTCTAGTGTACTGTCCTTCAGCCATGTTTCTGTAAAAACAAAGACACAGTATTCCCTGATGTCCCTCTGTGACTGAAGCCTTGATCTGAGTTCACAAAGTTTATTTTCCAGAGATTGGACATTAGCCATCTGGATACTAGGAAGAGGAGACCATGTAGCTTGTCTTTCCAGTCTAGATTGGATAATAGGAAGAGGAGACCGTGTAGCTTGTCTTTCCAGTCTAGATTGGATACTAGGAAGAGGAGACCGTGTAGCTTGTCTTTCCAGTCTAGATTGGGTACTAGGAAGAGGAGATCGTGTAGTTTGTCTTTCCAGTCTAGATTGGATACTAGGAAGAGGAGACCGTGTAGCTTGTCTTTCCACTCTAGATTGGATACTAGGAAGAGGAGACCGTGTAGCTTGTCTTTCCAGTCTAGATTGGATACTAGGAAGAGGAGATCGTGTAGCTTGTCTTTCCAGTCTAGATTGGATACTAGGAGGAGATCGTGTAGCTTGTCTTTCCAGTCTAGATTGGATACTAGGAGGAGATCGTGTAGCTTGTCTTTCCAGTCTAGATTGGATACTAGGAAGAGGAGATCGTGTAGCTTGTCTTTCTAGATTTAGATTGGAGTCCCGTTTTCCTTCCTCTTCGTTGCCTTCGGTCATCTCGGTCAGCTGTATCTCCATTCTAAAGTGACTAAAAGTATTTTTCATCCAGCTTATCACCAATAATGGCTCTCACTGCATTGCTTGTGTCCATATACAGTAAACGGAACATGTATGTCCAATCTGTTTGGCTACTATTCACCCTATCTTATCAGCACACATGTACATATAGAGTATTATAATATCCCCATCTACAGCACTGTATGGACATTTCCACCGTCTACTCCAGATAAAGTATAGATATATGGTAGATAGATAGAATATGTAATAGACATATATAATATATAGATATACAGTAAATAGATACATTTAGTATAGCCGTCATGGTATAGAGACAGTGATACAATTTGCCATTATATGAACCCCCCATATTTACCCCCCATTTAAACTAATCTCAGTAGGCTATTCACATGATGAGCTAGCTGCCTATTGAAAGATCCCATTGCCTCTAGGGACTATGGTAGCTGGTCGTGGGGGAAGATTTCTCTGGCTTACTCATCATAGCTGGGGGAGCCGTGAAAATAACTTTTCTCTGTGTGTGTGCGCATGTGCGTGTCTGTGTTTCAAGTTTCAAGTTTTAATGTCACATGCTCAAGTACAGTGAAATGCCTTGCAAGCTCTAACCCCAACAATGCAGTATTCAATATCAATGTAGTATGTGTGTGTGTGGCGCAGTAAGGCATGGTGAGGCTGAGGAGTAGCAGCATAACAGAAAACACTCTAACACGCTGAATACCCTCTAAATATGTCTAGAATTCAGTTTGGCTATGGGGACGATGACAAACTCAGCTGACAAACTGCATGTGCTACAGTAGGCGTTAGACGGCAATAACATAATAACATGTACGTGTAAATAATTGTCTATATTATTAACAAACAACAGGGATGTTGATGAGAAGTGTCAAACTGTATTCAACCCTTTTCAAGGGTTTAGTCACTTCCTGCTCGGTTGTCTGTTGTGTCGGCATGTTTGTGTGTGTGTGTGGAGTTCCAGTGTAATTAAGGTCACATTAAGGGCCTGGTGGAAGGTCCCAGTGGTGATGCTAGCCTGTGGAGTGGTAATGAAGAGACCCTAACTCTGCTGAGCTGGTAGGGAGGTCTGAGACTAGAGAGGTAGGGGAGTGGGGGGTTGGAGGGTTACAGTGGTCACCTTTTATGACATACACATGCACATATGCACGCACAGAAGCATGTATGCTTGAATACACATGCACACACACAGACTCACATACACACACACATACACCACACCCTCTGTGTCAACTCTGCCACTGTGACCCTTCCCACCTCCCCGACCCCCGGCAGACCATTTACAATGTAAATTACCCAGCTTCCCTAGGACTTGTCTAGAAATGCCATTACTCAGGCAGATATTGTGAAATCAGCAATTAACCAAAAACACATAGTAAAAAGGTTGAGAGGGTCTGGATGAGAATACCAATTAGATTTGCTAACTATCTGGTTCCTCAGGGGAGATGATGGTCAGTAGTGACAGATAAGCAATTATAGTAGAACCTTAGGTTGTCCCAAATGGCACCCTATATCAACTAGTACACTACTTTTGACCAGAGCCCTATGGACCCTGATCAAAACTAGTGCACTATATAGGTAATAAACTGCCATGTGGTACGTATCCTTAAATTCCAATAGACTAGCTGATTTTTTCTTGGATGTTGAGCAGTGAGTAATAGTCGATTCTGAACCGTTTTTTCTTCATTGACCTGCTGTTTGGAGTTTATCCTGCTTATGGTTCAGAAAGAAGGCTAGCCTATTAATCCCATACCTATCACACAGACAAACTCATGCCCTATTTCCTATAGAGTGCACTATTTTCGACCCGGGTCCATAGCACTCTGGTCAAAAGTAGTGCACTATTAAATGAATAGGGTGCCGTTTGTTTTCTATTTCTCTCCTTCCTCTCGTTCCTCCACCTGCCCCTTCCCTAAATCCACTCCATGCTGTTGAGAGCATGTAAAGGCTAAAGTTACATTGATAGATTTGACAACATGTGCAGTGAGTAGACTGGAGATTGCATTAGTGGATTTTGAAGTTGTTTTTGCGTTCTACTGCGACTTTTCAGCATAATTTGCAAATAAATTCATAAAAAATCCTACAATGTGATTTTCTGGATAATTTTTTTCTCAATTTGTCTGTCATAGTTGATGTGTACCTATGATGAAAATTACAGGCCTCTCTCATCTTTTTAAGTGGGAGAACTTGCACAATTGGTGGCTGACTAAATACTTTTTTTCCCGACTGTATGTCCAATATACCACGGCTAATGGCTGTTCTTATGCACGACGCAACGCAGAATGCCTGGATACCACATATACCACAAACCCTGAGGTGCCTTATTGGTATTATAAACTGGTTACCAACGTAATTAGAAGGGTAAAATAATTGTTTTGTCATACGCGTGGTATATGGTCTGATATACCACGGAGTTCAGCCAATCAGCAAATCAGGGCTCGAACCACCCAGTTTATAGTTTCGCTTTTGGCGTCACTTTTGGAGTAACTAGGGGAATCTGTGGACACCATGTTGAGTGTCGACATCCATCTCCGGTGTGTGTGTCTTCTCCCATTGAGTGTGTGTATCTCCTGTGTATCAGTGAGAGCCAGCCTTTGGTGTTTGTGTGACGTGTATGTGCAGGATGTGACAGCTTTTCCAGTTCATCTGTGAGCTTGGCCATACATGGCAGGACACTCTGCTGTGTGTGAGTGTGTGTGTGTGTGTGTGTGAGTGTATGTGTGCGCGCAAATGAGGGGGGGTTGTGTGAACATTCTGTACACTACATATGTCCACTCTGCTCGTACATCGCCTAGGGCCACTCTCCCCTCCTCTCTCTCCTCATGACGTTAATTGTTTGACAGGCCTGACTGACTGCTCATCTCGCTATCTCTGTCACTCTGTCACTGTAGTCTTCTTCAGTTTGTGATGATCTCTCTCTTTCTGTTTCTCTGCCTCTGTCACTCTTTCCCTCACGCCCTCTCTCTCTCTCTCTCTCTCTCTCTTCTCTCTCTCTCTCTCTCTCTCTCTCTGTTCCTACTTCTCCTTCTTCTTCATCCATCTCTTTCTTGTGTGTTGGAGATGTACCTCATATGAAACTGGATGGTGACACAGGGTTAACCAACACCAGTCTGAACTCTGTTTTACCCCATGGATGTTGTCATGGTACAGTATGGTATAGTATTCATACTGGCTTTTAAGGGATCATATAGAACCTAATGTACACTCCATCCCTTAACTTCTGACTCCACATCCTGCCTCTGTGTGGCCCTATCTTTTATCAAACATCCTTGCTACTGGACACTCTATAGGAGTGATTCGATTGGATTAGTAGGTTGGAGCATGGTACTTTACTACTTGCAACACCACAGTTGTGGGTTTGATTCCTGCATGGTTCCACATACGCTGAATATCTTCTTGTATGGAGGAAGAAGCTGTTTAAAGTTGCTCTTTGCTGTCACCTCGTCCTATCCAGCTGCTTGTAGCCACGACTTCTCCAACTCTCCTCCCATCTCTTTCTCCTCTCCTCCAGCTCACCATATCCTTTCCTTACCCATTTCCAGTCAGGGCTATAATGAAATAAACCAGGGAAAACTCTTGAGGGCTTAGAACATAGCCATACCATACTGTACGTCCCGCACTCAGTTAATTACCCACACAATGTTATCATGCATCTGAATCTATCTGAATCTATTTGAATCTATTTTTACGACCTACTGTACATTTTATTATCCAGTTGAATACCCTCTTAGAATGAAATGCTGCTGTCCATCAAGAATGGTTAGATTGAGAACGTTCCCCTGGGTGCCAGAGGAAGCTGTGTGTGTGTGTGTGTGTGTGTGTGTGTGCATGTTTGTATGTGTATGTGTGTGTGTGTGTGCGTGCGCTTGTGCTTGTGTGTGTGTGTAATGGTATCAGACCTGACCTTTGTCCTCTGGTGAACTACAGTACCACATTGTGTCTGAATGTAATCAGTCTGGTAATGGCTTCTCATTATGATCCAGCTGGGAGGTGAGAGAGTAGAGAGAGAGAAAGCAGAGCCATGGCAGAGAGCTACAGTATGGTGCTCATGGAGACAGGTCAACCCAGGTCAGTCTCACTTTCATCCTGTGTTTAAACCACCAACTCAGTAGAATGATGAGGTTGATCTAAGAACTGTTTGTGTTTTCCACCCTATTGGTTAGGATTTGGAGATGTTAAGCTGCCAGGTCGCAGTTGTAAATGAGAACTTGTTCTCAACTTGCTTACCTGGTTAAATAAAGGTGAAAGACATTTTAGAAAAGCTGATCCAAGAACTGTGAAGATCTGTAAACTTCAAAGGAAATATTCCTTTATAGCAATTCCTTAGCCTCGCGAGCCTGCTGATCTCGCGAGCTTACATAAATATGCGTTACACGGAAAAGCGTATATTTATGTAGGCTCGTGAGATCAGTGTGGCTTGTGAGGCTAGCAATTGCTATGTTCCAAAGGAATTAGCAAGTCAGCACAAACAGATCTGGGACCAGGCTAGTATTTGCCCTCTTTCTGACTAAATAGAGACACACCAGCCAGTGGGAGGGCCTCTACCTACCTATTTCCTCTCCACTACTGCTGTAGACTCACAAAACACCATCCCATCCCAGGGATTACTCTCTGCTGAGACCATTATTATTGAACATCCTGCTTTTAGTTATCTCTGCCTTCTCTGCACAGAACAACCTCTCTCTTTCCACCTTGGTGAGTTACTTCGGCAGATTAGGTTGATAGCATAAGGTATTTTCCCCTCAACGACATGTGAATACAGTGGAAAGACTATGTGATTGAATAGAAATGCATGTAGCCAGTGTGTAGGGGATGTTGACTGACCAAGTGCTGTCAGTGGTGTCAATATACTTGGAGATATGATGTAAACAACTTACCTGTTATTATTTTCCTCCAAACTTGTTGACATTTTGACAGAAGCTAGGGGGCTCTTTTAAATCCGTAACATAGAAGTTCAGCATTACAGTGTGATTGAAATGTAAAGGCAATGTTCCTGCGTTAGAGGAGACTGCATTCACAATAAACGCTGCATTAGGGCTGGGCGATATGGCCAAAATATTGTATCATGGTAGTTTTAAAAATTGGACGGTATGATGGTATTTGACGTTTTTGAATTGCTTTATGAGTAGAGCGTGACACTAGGGTGGCAACACATACATTCTAAGTGATTTCAATGGGTCTTTTGCCATTCGGATTGTTTTAATACTGTTCAATTCAACTAATTTTCAGCATTTTCATCAATTTCATCAATTTCCTGCACTCATTTGAGATTATTTCCACACTGCCATGTACTGCTTCATGATATGGGCAAGCAATCTAAGTCTTATTTTTAACCAAATGTTGCAATTGCGATTTGACTTGTGATTTAGAGCAAAACACTTGGGTGAACTGTTAGAATCATGGAAATGGAACGATTATTCTAATTCTATAGTTAGAATATAATAGTGGGCACTTTGAATACAGTGGGGTTTGACATTACAATGAATGAAAATGCCAGAGAGGAGTTATTGTGACAGCGTATTAACCAAAGTGTAGTTAACTATTTCCTAGGGGACCCTATAATCTTTGGCTACATTTAATGTTTTCTCTTAGCTACCTCGTGTAGCTAACATATTCATGTTTTGCCTATTCCTCTTTGATTGAGAAGATACTGTTGCTCAAACAACATGCTGATTTAGGTCTACACCATCACTGGTATTAGCAGGCAATATAGCTAATTACATTTGCTCTGACTCAGTACATTTATTAACTAGCTAGCCAGCTAACTAGCGATAAGCATTAGCGGCTAACAAGATTGAGGCCCAACTTGCTAAGAAAATACAAACTAGCTGTTTGCAGATGTAAGAAACACAAACTAATAGTGTAATAATAGAATGCTAGTGGATTTATATTAAGAAGCAAAGTGAAAACAGCATTGTTGGCATCACCATTGTTGCATGTGCTACATTGACCATGCAGACTGAAGTGTCTCTTGGTCGAGGAACAACAAATGCGCTCTTCGAGTGACAGGGGGCAGGGCTAGTTCTGTGTGGAAAGCGGCATGGAGAGAGAGAGCGGAGAGAGATGACTCAAGTAGCAAAGTAAACTATAAAAATGGACGTTACACACTGCGTATCACATTTAACAAACCAAACATTCAAATACCGTTATAGAAGGTAAAGTAAAAACCCAAACCGGTCCGTGCATCAATATCAGTATACCATAAAATACGGTATACCGCACAGCCCTACACTGCATATGTTGGCTCAATCAGAAATTATCTTTACATGTTCCAGTGCGCAATCTGTAGCGCTTCAGAAGCATGCTAGGCAGAAGCAAGCTTGGCTCTGATGGCAGTTCTCTCTCTCTCACACACACACTCATTCTAACTCTCAATCACTGTGTATGTGCATGTTTGTGTGAATATGTATGTGTATTTCTGAGTCTGTGACAGGGTGCATGGCTGTCCTTTCTGTGGACTCTGGCAGTTGTTTTTAAACGTCCCTTCTGGCTCTGTTCTGTCATGGCAGCGACTGAAGATGGGAGAGCTCTATAGAGCTCTGGGGGGCAGTGGGAGGTCTGGGTCTGGGCCAGAGGCCTATGACAGGGAGGGGGTTCGGGGGGCAGAGTGCCATGTGGCTGAGAGGTGAGTGACCACCCTAGAGGGGACATTGAGAGGAGGCTGAGGGACAGGTCCAATTAAATAGAGGTCGAAAGAGAACAGTCAGTGAGCACTGACAGGTGGAACACTCAAACACACACATGCCCATCAGCACACCCACACCCAAAAGATCAAGGTAATCACAACGTTGAACTCATTTAGTTGTTAATAACTAGATCAGGATTTAATGTTGAACAATGTGCAATAAAGCAGACCGGATCAAATGATTCCATCTCCTGAGTGGCGCAGCGGTCTAAGGCACTGCATCTCAGTGCTTTAGGCGTCACTACAGACCCCCTGGTTTGAGTCCAGGCTGTATCACAACCGGCCGTGATTGGGAGTTCCATAGGGCGCTGCACAGTTGGCCCAGTGTCGTCTGGGTTTGGCCGGTGTAGGTCGTCATTGTAAATAAGAATTTGTTCTTAACTGGCTTGCCTAGTTAAATAAAGGTAAAATAAAAAATCTAGCCAATGATCTGTGAGTAACAACCATGTCATAAAGTTGATGTTTTTACTCAATGTTCAGTGTAGTTTTGATGTGTACACCCAAAAATAAATGCTGGGTTAAAAACCCAACTCAATTTGGGTAAATATTGGACAGAACACGTTGGGTTATTTTGACCCAGAGGTTAGGTCACATAACAACCCATTTCCAGAGCCAGGTTGGGTTGTTGATGCTGGGTTATTGCGCTACGGTCAGAGATGGGTATACATATTTTAATTACGTCTGAGTATTTTGTATGTTGTATTACACTGGGCTGAACCACACTCAAATGTATGTTGTTACAAAATTATTTTAAAAAGTGTAATTTGTATTTAAAAAATACGAAATACTTTTCTATACCATTTCTTTATAGCGGTTCACAATTTTGTGGCTCCTTTCACCCTACTTTGTATCAAAAGTCTGATGGCAGTATGGTGTGAAAAGAGTGTCTACTAAATTAACTAAATATAAAAGTATTTGTAAAAATTAACAATGCTGAGTATTACGCTAATGATCTCCACCCCAAAATATGGCCAATGACAATACCCAATGTGCTTTGCAGTTGTTCATTTTCACATTTATATTTACATTTGGTCATTTAGCAGACGCTCTTATCCAGAGTGACAGTGCATTCAACTAAGGTAGATAAACAACAACATATCACAGTCATAGCAAGTAAAATATTTATTTAATGATTACTGAGAATATTGTTGCTGTTAAGCTGGCTACTTACAAATGTATTTTTAAATACATTGATATACACTACCGGTCAAAAGTTTTAGGACACCTACTCATTCAAGGGTTTTTCTTTATTTTTACTATTTTCTACATTGTAGAATAATAGTGAAGACATCAAAACAATGAAATAACACATACGGAATCATGTAGTAACCAAAAAAGTGTTAAACAAATAAAAATATATTTTATATTTGAGATTCTTCAAATAGCAACCCTTTCCATTGATGACAGCTTTGCACACGCTTGGCATTCTCTCAACCAGCTTCACCTGGAATGCTTTAGTTATTTTTGGCCACCCGTGAGAGTAAATGTAATTCCTGTTCATCATGTTAAGTGTGTACACTGTAAATTTAAATGTGCCTTCAATATTTTTTCACATTACATACTTGGATAAAACAATTATAGCATTATTATTCAACTATTATTACACTGTGGTACCTATTCCAACATTAAGGCTATAGAAGTGTCAGTGCTCATTTGTAATATGTGTTGACAATACAACAGAGCAGATGAGCCTGAAAGACATTTACTCTCACCGGTGGCCAAAAATAACTATCTGAAAGCCACACCTCTACTAAGCCACACCTCCTTCTGATCTGACCCGGTGGATCATAGCCAGGGATGTGCATTAATTACAAATACAGATTATCCCAAACACCAATGTATCAAAATAAAATATGATACTTTTGTAAAGTATTGTATTTTAAATACAAAAAATAAGTTTGCAAGTAGCCTGCCGAACAGCATTCTCAGTAACGGTTACAGAAACGGCTTACTTTCTACAGTATGACTGTGATATCTTGTTCTTTATCTACCTTAGTTGAATGCACTGTCACTCTTGATAACAGCATATTTTAAATGACCAAAATGTAAAGGTATATGTGAAAATGAACAACTGCGAAGCACACTGGGTATTTGTTTCATGGCGGAGCTCAATATAGTAGTACTCAGCACACTTTGCAATTGTTCATTTTTAAACACAGTGCCTTCGGAAATTATTCAGACCCCTTCACCTTTTCCACATTTTGTTACGTTACAGCCTTATTCTAAAATTGATCCCAAAAATATGATTTACTCATCAATCTACACACAAAACCGCATAATGACAAAGCAAAAATAGGTTTTTAGAAACTTTTGCACATTTCTTACAAATAAAAAACGGAAATATCACATTTTCATAAGTATTCAGACCCTTTACTCAGTACTTTGTTGAAGCACCTTTGGCAGCGAATACAGCATCAAGTCTTCTTGGGTATGACGCTGCAAGCTTGGCACACCTGTATTTGGGGAGTTTCTCCCATTCTTCTCTGCAGATCCTCTCAAGCTCTGTCAGGTTGGATGGGGAGCATTGCCTCCCTGACCAAGGACCTTCTCCCCTGATTGCTCAGTTTGGCCAGGCAGCCAGCTCTAGGAAGAGCCTTGGTGGTTCCAATATTCTTCCATTTAAGAATGATGGAGGCCACTGTGTTCTTGGGGACCTTCAATGCTGCAGACATTTTTTGGTACCCTACCCCAGATCTGTGCCTCAACACAATCCTGTCTCTGAGCTCTACAGACAATTCCTTCGACCTCATGGCTTGGTTCTTGCTCTGACATACACTGCCAACTGTGGGACATTATATAGATAGGTGTGTGCCTTTCCAAATCATGTCCAATCAATTGAATTTACCACAGGTGGACTCCAATCAAGTTGTAGAAACATCTCAAGGAAGTTCAATGGAAACAGGATGTACCTGAGCTCAATTTCGAGTCTCATAGCAAAAGGTCTGAATACTTACAGTATGTAAATAAGGTATTTCTGTTTTTAATTTTTAATCCAATTGCTAAAAATCTGTTTTCACTTTGTCATAATGGGGTATTGTGTGTAGTTTTCTGAGGACTTTTATTTTTTAAATCCATTTTGGAATAAGGCTGTAATGTAGCAAAATGTGGAAAATGTCAAGGGGTCTGAATACTTTCCGAAGGCACTGTATACAGTACATTTAGTTAATTTAGCAGATGCTGTTATCACACCGTAGTGCCATCAGACTTTTTAATACCAATGCAGGGTGAAAGTTGTATATAAATAAAAATTACAGCTTTTGAAAGTACCTTATACAAAATACATTGGAGTGTAGTTCAGCCCAGTGTAATACAAAATACAAAATACTCAGAAGTAATTAAAACACGTATTTCAAATACATGTAACAGAAATGGTGACCATCTGGTCATAGCACAATAACCGAACTGTGATTGAACTGCTGGGTCAAAAATAACCCAACATGTGTTCTGTCCACTATTTACCCAGCGCTGGGTTGCTTTTTAATCCAGCATTTTAAAGAGTGTAATAACCTTCTGCAATAACCACACACCATACCTCCTCTTACGCTAAATACACAAACATTCAGAAAAATATAGATCAAAACACATCATGACGCTACTCGCCCCACCATCCCCACTGCTGCACAATGACTTGATTCCTTTCTTAGAAAAGAGCATTTGATTAATTTGGTATGACTGCACAGCTACAAATCTGTCCTCCCCCTTCTATTACTATCAGTACATTTGTTTTATGGAGCAGGCTCTTATATAGCTGTCATGTTGTCTTGTATAAAAGCAGTGGCTGTGTTAGTTAATCAGGCCAGAAAAAGATCATGTGGGCAGTGACCCCACTCTCCACTCTTTTGCCTCTCTCCACAGATGACAGGGTACAGCAATAAGGCACGAAGATGGTACCCAGGGGCAAGAGAGAGTGTGAGAGAGAGACACATAGAGAGAGAGTGTGTGAGTGCGAGTGTGTTGGTGTGGGTGGGTGTATATGTGTGTGTGTGTGTGTATTTGGATGTGCGAATGGCTGACCTTAACACTGGACTCCCTGTAGCCTGTTGGCAGCAGAGCTGGAGTGGGAAAAACGGTTTGACTGTGGGCCTGAAGGAGGGTACTAACCCCGTACACAGACACTAATGTAATTTACACATGGATAGAGCTGCTGCTGTCTTTATACAGTAGAAGAAGAAGTCTAACTATTGTGATGTCACGAGAGGCTACACAGCTTTCAGCGGGATTGCTCAAGTAGTGCAAGGAGACCAGGTTCAACCAAAACAAGGATTTTATTAAAGGTCTTGGGAAACTAACGAAAGTATAACACAATTCTGTTCTCTGGTGGCTCTTTAAGGGTTAACAGTTCAGGGATGTCTCTTCCACATCCAAAATCATAACTCTCCCTCGCTCAAATAACTTTTCCCCAGTCTTACTGTATTCCACGTTGCAGCTAGTGGCCAACCCAGCAAAACGTCCTTCCAAATGTCCCACACGTATTTCCACAGGTGCATATATCCAAAGGTGAGTATTTCCCAAAGGTAAGTATCTCCAAATCCTTATATTCCTCATGGAAGTGGACGTGCAGCACTCTTGTCCTCCAGAGAGCCCAGGTTGGAGACCGTGTCTCTTCCCTTCAACAAACCTTCAGCTCATCAGCTCCTGATTGGTTTCAGCTGCGTGGGAAGATTGGCCATAGAGGGTTGGAGTTCCCCGACCATACCAGCAGATGGAGCCATAGCTGTCTGGGTTTGCAGCCATCTCAGGGGGATGTAACGTCCCTCCAGGACACAGCCTCTCGTGACATCACACATCCCCCTCCTCGGGACCGACGTCCTCGTCGGGGGTAAAGGCAGCGAAGAAGGCATCACGCCGGAGAGGGCGTCCGCATTGCCGTGGTGCTTGCCAGCCCTGTGGACAACAGAAAAGTTAAACGGTTGCAAGCTCAAAAAACATCTGGTTACTCTACTGTTTGATTCCTTGTTCTTCAACACCTTGTACTTCTCCTCTGCCTTCTTCTGGACCTCCTTACTACTGCGCAGGGTCTCCTCACACTCCTCGATGGTCCTGCGCAGCCTCTCCAGCTCCTCCTGTTGCTTATGGAAGGAGCTCTGTTGGAGTTTAGCCTGGAGGATATCTAACTCTTCTGTCTTCATGTCTAACTGTTGCTTTAACAAACGATACCTCTCAGCGGTCCCCTTCAGACCAGACAGTTCTTTGTCCAGATTCTGTAGCTCCGTCTCTGTGTCGGTCTGGGCACCTGCCATCCCTATCAGAGCCCGAGGCGGGAGTGAGTAATTCGGAGGATTGCACCGGAGCCTTCCCAGGATGAGTCTTGCCTCTCCGTTTCCGAGGTACTCGGGTTATCCTCTCCTGAGACTCTCTCCAGAGTGGGTAAAGGCTGGGCAGTCTCGTCCAATTAGGACAGGGACGGGGAGGGAATCAACCACCCCCGCCGTCGTGTGTATGGTTCCCCGTGTGCTGGTCATTGTAAGTTCAGTAATGGGGTATTCTCTGGTGTCCCCATGGACACAGGAAACTGGGAGGACTTTCCCCGGGGTCAGACACGTTGGGCCCACCCAAATCCTTACGCACCAGGGTGGCCCGGCTACCAGAATCCAGTAAGGCCTCCACATCATGGTGATTCACAGTTACCGGGCAGGTGGGGGTCGATCTGGGCCGCCATCTACGACTCCCAAGAGCGAGGCAAAACGGTGTGTGGGTGCTGAGCTGGAGGACTCCGCAGTGGGCATAGGTTCATCGGCTGGTTTCCCACACTGCCAGGAGATATGTCCCATCTCCCCACACCGGTAACACTGTCGGGTTTCCCCCTCCTGGTGTACTCTTCTTGGACCCGCCTGGTTTCTGGCTCCCCCTGGAGCCGGGATAAGTCCTGACGTGGCTGGGTTCGAGACCTTGGGGTCCTTTGGACGGGTTCTTCCCATTTGTGGTGGGGCCGCACTCCTGGGGTCTTTTCGGGAAGCATTCAGCATCTCCGCTGTGGCCTGGTACTTTTCCACAGCTTCCACGGTCAGATCAGCCGTGGTCAAGGCCTGTTGACTGATGAACCGTGTTTGCCTCATAAGGCAGGGGCGCGTGAGGTAACGATCCACCACAACGGCCTCCACCACCGCCGCTGCTGTATTCCTCTGCGGATCCAGCCATTTCCTTGCGATTCGGACAAGTTCATGCATCTGCGCCCGAGGAGGTTGGTCTGGTTGGAAGGTCCAGCTGTGAAAGCGCTGGGCCATACCAAACTTTGTGAGTCCATATCTGCTGAGGATCTCAGACTTCAGGGCATCATAGTCAGTAACCTGGTCAGGGCCCAGGTCCCGGACAGCATTCAGCGATTCCCGGTTAGAAAGGGGGCTAACAGACCAACCCACTGTTGCTTGGGCCAGGCTTCCCTAGTGGCCGTGGCCTCAAATGCATGCAGGTATGCCTCAATGTCATCGGTAGCTCCCATCTTAGATATAAAGTCACTTGCCTTTATTGGGCGGGTATTTTGGACCACCCTCTGTCTCTGCAACTGCAATTCCTCTCTGCCTTCAGAAGGTTGGCTTTCTTTTGCTCCTCCAAGAGAGCCACGTTTGCTTGCATCTGGGCTTGCTGGCCAGCAACAAGGGCTTTCAATATGTCCTCCATTTCAGTCGGCGGGGAGCCTACGGCCAACTTGGAAAACTGGGTGATCAAACCTTCGGTATCCTCCTCTGACATGCACTATTAACGCTTGAGCGTGCCCGTATTCTCCACCATCTGTGATGTCACGAGAGGCTACACAGCTTTCAGCGGGATTGCTCAAGTAGTGCAAGGAGACCAGGTTCAACCAAAACAAGGATTTTATTAAAGGTCTTGGGAAACTAACGAAAGTATAACACAATTCTGTTCTCTGGTGGCTCTTTAAGGGTTAACAGTTCAGGGATGTCTCTTCCACATCCAAAATCATAACTCTCCCTCGCTCAAATAACTTTTCCCCAGTCTTACTGTATTCCACGTTGCAGCTAGTGGCCAACCCAGCAAAACGTCCTTCCAAATGTCCCACACGTATTTCCACAGGTGCATATATCCAAAGGTGAGTATTTCCCAAAGGTAAGTATCTCCAAATCCTTATATTCCTCATGGAAGTGGACGTGCAGCACTCTTGTCCTCCAGAGAGCCCAGGTTGGAGACCGTGTCTCTTCCCTTCAACAAACCTTCAGCTCATCAGCTCCTGATTGGTTTCAGCTGCGTGGGAAGATTGGCCATAGAGGGTTGGAGTTCCCGACCATACCAGCAGATGGAGCCATAGCTGTCTGGGTTTGCAGCCATCTCAGGGGGATGTAACGTCCCTCCAGGACACAGCCTCTCGTGACATCACACTATGTTAACTGTAGTTCCAAAGTTATTTGGCTTGACAAAATGATTCTTCTTCAAGTATCTAGATAATGATTTAAAAGTTAGAGAGCTGTAGTACAGTAGGAGAAAATCAATTGATATAACATGTGCTTATTTGTGGGTGCTCTTATTGAAAAAACAAACACAACATGGAAGTATTATTTTTCCTTTGGTTGATTTTCATATGGGTCTGGGAGAATATAACACCTAATGACACTGAAGTTCCACAGAACTTGGGCTGACATACTGTGCCATTTCTCCAACGACACCAACATTTTGGGGTCTGTAAATTTGTGGTTTCACATAAAACATAACTTCTCCTGATAAATGTCTTGCACTCTACGAGGTACTGTGAGGATTTGTGGTTCAGTTCATCCCGTTGTGGGTAGTCAGCATTGTATGGTGATAAAGTGTGGGAGTGGGTGGTGCTGAGATGGACTGCTGCTTCTGCCGTGTATAGTGGTAATATTAGCTTAGTAGTCTTTGTGCTGTGGTAATGGTATATGTTCAGTACTGTCTCTGTGGTGCTGAGAGATGGATGTAGACACTGGAGAGGAGAGAGTTTCTATGGGATGAGCTGTAGGAGGCCTAGAAACTTAGTCTGCCTGGCACCCTACACTCAAAAAATGCTGGGTTGTTTGGTTGACCCAACTGCTGGGTTGCAGGCATTGGGTCACCTAGTTGGGTTGTTTTCTTTAAAAACTTCTGGGTTATTGATGCTGGGTTATTGGTGCTGGCTTAGATTAGTAGGGGCGTGGCATTTCAGATAATTATTTTTAGCCACCCATGAAAGTAAATATCATTCCTGTCATCTGTTCTGCATAGTTTTCACACATTAAGGTTGAGCGTTGACATTTTTGTAGTTTCAAAGATGCTTACTGAAGTTTATGAGTTCACTAAAAGCCTATGTAAATCCAATTGTTGGATACAATAAGGTGGTATACTTTATATGTTATAAATAATCTAATATATAAGTATGTGCAAAGAAACAAAATAATTACATATGGAATGTATGTGAACTTCACATGATGAACAGGGATGACATTTACTCTCATGGGTGGCCAATAAGATCTAGAAAGCCACGCCCCCAATAAGCCACATCTCCTGAAAATAACCTAAGGATTACATTTAAAAAAAGACCCAGCTTCTAGGTCAACCCAGCATGAGAATAAAAAATACCCAACTAATGGTTAAATTAGTCCATGTTTGGGTAATCTCAACAACCCAACATGTTGGGATATTCACGCAACCCAACTGGCTGGGTCAAAATAACCCAACATGTGTTCTGTCCACTATTTAACCAGCGCTGGGTTACCAAACAACACAAATTGGGTTGTTTTTAGCACCACATTTTTTAAGTGTATTCCCTATATAGTGCACTACTTTTGACCAGAGCCCTATGGTTTCAACCGATGGACCCTGGTCAAAAGAAGTACACTGTATAGGTAATAGGGTGCCATTTGATATACAGCTATGGAAGTGGACGGTGTAGGAGAGGAGAGTGTTTCTCTGGGATGAGCTATAGCCAGAAGGACTCTTGTCAGTGGAGGCATGACAGATCGAAGCTTCACTCCCAGTTTGTTCACCAGGTGACGGATGCCTCTGTATTCTCCTCCGTCAGAGATTTTTACGTCAGCCTGAAGTCTTCTCTTTCTCTCTTTCTTTTTCTCCCACTGTCTTTCTCTCATTCTCTCTCGCTTTTTCTCTCTCTATCACTCCCCTCTCTCCCTTTCCTTCTCTCTTCCCCCTGTCTTTCCCTCTCTTCATTTCCTCCTGTGTTGTTTCCCCAGCCTCAGCTCTTTTCATTGGGCTGGTCAATAATGTGGATGCTGACTCTGGTCTCTGATTTAAAGGCAGGACTTCCTAATCCCGGACCAGAGACATTCCCTCGGCCAGGATCACTACTTTTCTCTTTTCTTTATTGCTGTCTCATTGCAGTGCTGTCTAGAAAACGGGCATCAGTAATGTAATCTATAACACATTTAGCAACTTAGTTATACTGTTATTTATGATAATATATATTCTTGCCTGGGAGCTGCAGTGTTGCAGTGCTGTGTAGGGCTAGATATCTTGATTAAAGTCACATACCTCTTGCCCTGTTGATTAGCTTATTGTTTTTATGATGTTGAGTTAAGTTATAATATTTTAACACAGTAGTCCAGGAAAGAAACTTGACTCGAGAAATCAATGTTTGAATTTAATGACAGGATACTAAACATAGAACTCTACAGTAGTGTCCTAAAACATTGCAAAACACATTTGAATATGCAGTAAACATTTTATTACTATAAAATAGCATCAACTATTTGGAACTCAATATGAAGATGCATATGCTGTAAATATGCATTAGATGTGAAGCAACAGGAAACGTGTTCACAGTCTTTGAATCTATACCCTGGTGCTCCATAACAATACACTCAAGGAAGCTGCTATTTCCACTCTACCCCTCACAGATAAAGTAGCGCCAGGACAGACAGTCCTGATCGCTCCCACTTACAATCTCCCTTCTTCATTGCCATGGCACCACAGTGGTCGGACAGAGGCTGTTCAGGCTCACTGTCTCCCTCCCAGTTGATCCACCCTACTGGCAGCCCATTGGTCCAGACCCAAAACTCAAAGAGACGTCTCTGTCTCAGACCCACCCACACAGGACCAGGGACACCAGCACACCTCAGGTTCTGCTCCACAACCCTCTGGTCCTCTTCATACTCAATACGCAGCAGTCTCTCTTCCAAGTCAAGGTCAATGACTCAGATGTGAAGTGTTACTAAAATACATTTAACAGTTATTGATAGGATACAAAGGTTGATTCTTCGAAAAATCTGTTTTTAGATGACAAATGAAATGAAATTAGTAACTTTTAGGTGTATTTATTTGACGTTGTCAGCCCTATGCAAAACTGCTGATATTGAAAATGTGTGGACAGTGTAAAATGTACTGCTTACCTGTGTAGTGTAGTGTCGAGATAACGATGCTGAGATGCTGTGATGACAAGAAATCCGCTGACACTGTCCTTGATTATAATAGTTTATTACATCTTCACTTTCAGCGTCAATTTACAGATTTCTGCAGAAAATCCGGAGAACAACCGACCCAATCTCTAATATGTTGTTCCTCCCTGTCCTTTGTTTCAACCATGGTATTTATAATCTGTAACATGATATGGGTGGTTTGAATAGACCAATCCCAGGATGCCACATAACAGACTTCCTCTGTTTTAGGGAGCCCCTATAGTAATGCTTTCCAGATGCTTCCGCAAGCTGAGTCAACTTCCTCTAACACACCATTTGCAAATGTCAGCAAAGTCATAAACTGTTTAGACACTACATATTTCCCCCCTTCGAGACTAATTAAGTCTCGAAAACAAAAATAATAGGATTATGACAAATAACAATTTGCAAATAAATTCATTAAAAATCCTACAATAAAATTGTCAAAGACTCCAGCCACCATAGTCATAGACTGTTCTCTCTGCTACTGCATGGCAAGCGGTACCGGAGCGCCAAGTCTAGGTCCAAGAGGCTACTAAACAGCTTCTACCACCAAGCCATAAGACTCCTGAACATCTAATCAAATGGCAACCCCCCCTTTTACGCTGCTGCTACTCTCTGTTTATTATCTATGCATAGTCACTTTAATAACTCTACCTACATGTACATATTACCCCAATTACCTCAACTAACCGGTGCCCCTGCACATTGACTCGGTACCGGTACCCCCTGTACAGTTGAAGTCGGAAGTTTACATACACTTAAGTTGGAGTCATTAAAACTCGTTTTTCAACCACTCCACAAATGTCTTGTTAACAAACTATAGTTTTGGCAATTAGGTTAGGACATCTACTTTGTGCATGACACAAGTAATTTTTCCAACAATTATTTACAGACAGATTATTTCACTTATAATTCACTGTATCACAATTCCAGTGGGTCAGAAGTTTACATACACTAAATTGACTGTGCCTTTAAACAGCTTGGAAAATTCCAGAAAATGATGTCATGGCTTTAGAAGCTTATGATAGGCTAATTGACTTAATTTGAGTCAACTGGAGGTGTACCTGTGGATGTATTTCAAGGCCTACCTTCAAACTCAGCGGTTCTTTGCTTGACATCATGGGAAAATCAAAATAAATCAGGCAAGACCTCAGAAAAGAAATTATAGACCTCCACAAGTCTGGTTAATCCTTGGGAGCAATTTCCAAATGCCTGAAGGTACCACGTTCATCTGTACAAACAATAGTACGCAAGTGGGACCACGCAGCCGTCATACCGCTCAAGAAGGAGACGCGTTCTGTCTCCTAGAGATTAACGTACTTTGGTGTGAAAAGTGCAAATCAATCCCAGAACAATAGCAAAGGACCTTGTGAAGATGCTGGAGGAAACAGGTACAAAAGTATCTATATCCACAGTAAAACAAGTCCTATATCGACGTAACCTGAAAGGCCGCTCAGCAAGGAAGAAGTCACTGCTCCAAAACCGCCATAAAAAAAAGCCAGACTATGGTTTGCAACTGCACATTGGGACAAAGATCGTACTTTTTGGAGAAATGTACTCTGGTCTGATGAAACAAAAATAGAACTGTTTGGCCATAATGACCATCGTTATGTTTGGAGGAAAAAGGGGGTCCCTTGCAAGCCGAAGAACACCATCCCAACCGTGAAAATTATGTGGATATATTGAAGTAACATCTCAAGACATCAGTCAGGAAGTTAAAGATTGGTCGCAAATGGTTCTTCCAAATGGACAATGACCCCAAGCATACTTCCAAAGTTGTGGCAAAATGGCTGAAGGACAACAAAGTCAAGGTATTGAAGTGGCCATCACAAAGCCCTGACCTCAATCCTATAGAACATTTGTGGGCAGAACTGAAAAAGCATGTGCGAGCAAGGAGGCCTACAAACCTGACTCAGTTACACCAGCTCTGTCAGGAGGAATGGGCCAAAATTCACCCAATTTATTGTGGGAAGCTTGTGGAAGGCTATGTTTGACCCAAGTTAAACAATTTAAAGGCAATGCTACCAAATACTAATGAGTGTATGTACACTTCTGACCCACTGGGAATGTGATGAAAGAAATAAAAGCTGAAATAAATCATTCTCTCTACTATTATTCTGACATTTCACAATCTTAAAATAAAGTGGTTATCCTAACTGACCTAAGACAGGGGATTTTTACTAGGATTAAATGTCAGGAATTGTGAAAAACTGATTTTAAATGTATTTGGCTAAGGTGTATGTAAACTTCCGACTTCAACTGTATATAGCCTCGCTATTGTTATTTTTACTGCTATTCTTTAAATATTTGTAACTTTTATTTAGTATTTTTTTATATTGCATTTTTTATTTATTTTTTTGGTATTCTTTCTTAAAACTGCATTGTAAGTAAGAATTTCACTGTAAGGTCTACACCTGTTGTATTCGGCGCATGTGGCAAATACAATTTGATTTGATTTGTTATGGTTGCTGATGTTATCCATAGGTATTGTATGTTGAGGTTGATGTGGTTAGATAGGTTGAGTGAGTCTTTACCAGCACAGAGTAGGAGCAGGAGAGGGGTCATCTCCATGTTGACAGCAGGGTCAGGAGAGACAGAGGAGAGGAGAGGTGATGGGATGATGCCCTGAGTGAGGATACAGAGGTGTCAGATGTAGGAGTTTACATCCAACACGCTGACAGTTAATATTTTATGAAATCAAGATCAGCACACTAGATTTTGAAAGTTCCATTCCCAAAATCAATCCCTGTGCCAACCCTTCACTTTATCATCATAAACATGATATCATAGCAATACTACAATGGGTCAATGAAATTCCCAATCTAGCTTTTGTCCTTTTAGGTTATGTTTAGTAACCTCACAATAGACCTGGGTAGAAAATAGTTGTATTTTGTAGTTTATTTGAAAATACCAACTTTTTAAGTTCTCGAGTGTCACGGATTCTGCCGAGGCTGCCCCTCCTCCTTGCTCGGGCAGGCTGCGGCGTTCGTCGTCACCGGAATACTAGCTACTGCCGATCTATGTTCTATGTTTCTATGTTGCACCTGTTGTCTAATGTCACACACCTGTTGCCCATTATTGGAATCACGTCTTCCCTATTTAACCCAGTGGCTCCCAATGTGTTTTGTGCGTGGTTGTTTTTCGTTTCGTGTGTCAGCAGAGCGGGTTAGTTCCTTCCTGTGTGGAGGTATTTCGGTGTTGTTTTCTTTACTCATTTTCAGTAAAGTACGTTTCTTCGAGTTCTGTGTCCTGCGCCTGACTTCGATCCACCGCATTACACTGACATTCGTTAAATCGAGGTAGTCAAATATAGTTTATATAGAGTTTCAACTAAAAGGCAACTATTTTATTTGATATTCAAATACAGGTCTCAGAAAACCAAATCATATTTCAAGGTATTTGATTATTATGCACTAATTGTTTTTTTAAAACAAAAATATATTTATTTGAAAATATTTATTTGATGGCTGCCAAATATTTGATGAATAACCAAAAACTACAACAGTTAGTTGTAATAGTCTAAACATATGACCATAAGCACATGCTAGCCTTTTGCTAGAATTTAAATACATGAGGGACATGGAATCACCTCAACATTAGAGTAGACCACTTTGCAGCTTCAAAATGACTAACACATATATTTACATAATGAGCGTGACATAAGGTAATATAGTAACACTTGACATCAAGTTCCTATGCATATGTAGTAACTTTGTGATCATTACAATAGTAAAATTATTGTTTCACAGCAAATTCCCCATTGTTAAAAAAACAGAACAAATTAACAGTGACAGTGTTCAGTCTGTGAACCCAAAAAGTCACCGGAACAGTATTAAATTAACACACTGCTTACTGTAAATCCTTATTCAAATATTTCCCAGAGTGCCTTGCCTTTCGAGTAAATTGTAGAGTTACCACCCATGACTGTATTTGTTAGTGACAGAGACATGGTTGTTGCATTTTTCCATTTTCGGTCCTATAGACTTCACCAAGTGAGATCCTAAGTGAATATGTAATCTTTTTTTTTATATATATCAAAATACTGTAGGTACTTGTATTTCATAAGGCCTCATTTTGAGGGCCTAGTTTTACCCTAATGAAACTCATATGCATCAATATGAACCAAAACCCATCAATATCATATTTTCCAGCATGCTCTATTGCAGGTTTGTTTGTAGAATGGTTTGTTTCAATATCTTTGTTTGTGCATGTACATTGACTGATTGATTAATGAATAAATCTTATGCTACTGAAATATAAATGACAAACATTTTCTAAACTAATCCATTACACACATTACTGAAATGGTTATTCCAGTTTAGATGCTTTAGGTAGTCTCATAGCGTAGTCCCAACCCTGGCAGTCATTCTGAATACAGGATGGACAACCACACACTGGCTGGATTCCAATAGGAACTACACAGCCAGGAACTACTGTTAGGTCATATTTTTTTCCCTCTTTTTTTTACTAACCCCTTTTTCTCCTCAATTTTGTGATATCCAATTGGTAGTTACGATCTTGTCTCATCGCTGCAACTCCCCAACGGACTCGGGAGAGGCGAAGGTCAAGAGTCATGCGTCCTCCGAAACATGACCTGCCAAGCCGTGCTGCTTCTTAACACACTGCTTGTTTAACCCGGAATCCAGCCACACCAATGTGTCAGAGGAAACACCGTCCAACTAACAACCGAAGTCAGCTTGCAGGCGCCCAGCCCGCCACAAGGAGTCGCTGAGAGCACAATGAGCCAAGGAAATCCCCCCGGCCAAACCCTTCCTAACCCGAACGACGCTGGGCCAATTGTGTGCTGCACCATGAGACTCCCGGCCACTGATTGAACCCGAGGCTGTAGTGGTGCCTCAGCACTGTGATGCAATGACTTAAAGGTCAATATTTTTACCAGTGGTGTAAAGTACTTAAGTAAAAATACTTTAAAGTAGTACTTACGTAGTTTCTTGTGATATCTTTACTATTTAAATGTTTGATTACATTTACTTTTACTACATTCCTAAAGAAAATAGTGTACTTTTTACTCCATACATTTTTCCTGATACCCAAAAGTTCTCGTTACATTTTGAATGCTCGGAAGTTTACATACACCTTAGCCAAATACATTTAAACTCAATTTTTCACAATTCCTGACATTTAATCCTAGTAAGAATTCTCTGTTTTAGGTCAGTTAGGATCACCACTTTATTTTAAGAATGTGAAATGTCAGAATAATTGTAGAGAGAATGATTTATTTCAGCTTTTATTTCTTTCATCACATTCCCAGTGGGTCAGAAGTTTCCATACACTCAATTAGTATTTGGTAGCATTGCCTTTAAATTGTTTACCTTGGGTCAAACGTGTCGGGTAGCCTTCCACAAGCTTCCCACAATAAGTTGGGTGAATTTTGGCACATCCCTGAGCGGTATGACGGCTGCGTGGTCCCATGGTGTTTATACTTGCGTACTATTGTTTGTACAGATGAACGTGGTACCTTCAGGCGTTTGGAAATTGCTCCCAAGGATTAACCAGACTTGTGGAGGTCTACAATTTATTTTCTGAGGTCTTGGCTGATTTATTTGGATTTTCCCATGATGTCAAGCAAAGAAGCACTGAGTTTGAAGGTAGGCCTTGAAATACATCCACAGGTACACCTCCAATTGACTCAAATTATGTCAATTAACCTATCAGAAGCTTCTAAAGCCATGACATCATTTTCTGGAATTTTCCAAGCTGTTTAAAGGCACAGTCAACTTAGTGTATGTAAACTTCTGACCCACTGGAATTGTGATAAGTGAAATAATCTGTCTGTAAACAATTGTTGGAAAAATTACTTGTGTCATGCACAAAGTAGATGTCCTAACCGACTTACCAAAACTACAGTTTGTTAACAAGACATTTGTGGAGTGGTTGAAAAGCGAGTTTTAATGACTCCAACATAAGTGTTTGTAAACTTCCGACTTCAACTGTATCAAGAGAACATCCCTGGTCATCCCTACTGCTTTTGATCTGGCGGACTCACTAAACACACATGCTTCATTCGTAAAATATGGAGTGTGCCACTGGCTATCAGTACATTTTTTAAACAACAAAATGGTGCCATCTGGTTTGCTTAATAAGGAATTTGAAATGATTTATACTTTTACTTTCGATACTTAAGTATATTTTAGCAATTACATTACCTTTTGATATTTACATACAGTGGGGAAAAAAGTATTTAGTCAGCCACCAAATGTGCAAGTTCTCCCACTTAAAAATGAGATGAGGCCTGTAATTTTCATCATAGGTACACGTCAACTATGACAGACAATGAGAAAAAAAAAATCCAGAAAATCACATTATAGGATTTTTAATACATTTATTTGCAAATTATGGTGGAAAATAAGTATTTGGTCAATAACAAATGTTTCTCAAAACTTTGTTATATACCCTTTGTTGGCAATGACACAGGTCAAACGTTTTCTGTAAGTCTTCACAAGGTTTTCACACACTGTTGCTGGTATTTTGGCCCATTCCTCCATGCAGATCTCCTCTAGAGCAGTGATCTTTTGGGGCTGTCGCTGGGCAACATGGACTTTCAACTCCCTCCAAAGATGTTCTATGGGGTTGAGATCTGGAGACTGGCTAGGCCACTCCAGGACCTTGAAATGCTTCTTACGAAGCCACTCCTTCGTTGCCCGGGCGGTGTGTTTGGGATCATTGTCATGCTGAAAGACCCAGCCACGTTTCATCTTCAATGCCCTTGCTGATGGAGGGAGGTTTTCACTCAAAATCTCACGATACATGGCCCCATTCATTCTTTCCTTTGCACGGATCAGTCGTCCTGGTCCCTTTGCAGAAAAACAGCCCCAAAGCATGATGTTTCCACCCCCATGCTTCACAGTAGGTATGGTGTTCTTTGGGTGCAACTCAGAATTCTATGTCCTCCAAACACGACGAGTTGAGTTTTTACCAAAAAGTTATATTTTGGTTTCATCTGACCATATGACATTCTCCCAATCCTCTTCTGGATCATCCAAATGCACTCTAGCAAACTTCAGACGGACCTGGACATGTACTGGCTTAAGCAGGGGGACACGTCTGGCACTGCAGGATTTGAGTCCCTGGCGGCGTAGTGTGTTACTGATGGTAGGCTTAGTTACTTTGGTCCCAGCTCTCTGCAGGTCATTCACTAGGTCCCCCGTGTGGTTCTGGGATTTTTGCTCACTGTTCTTGTGATCATTTTGACCCCCACGGGGTGAGATCTTGCGTGGAGCCCCAGATCGAGGGAGATTATCAGTGGTCTTGTATGTCTTCCATTTCCTAATAATTGCTCCACAGTTGATTTCTTCAAACCAAGCTGCTTACCTATTGCAGATTCAGTCTTCCCAGCCTGGTGCAGGTCTACAATTTTGTTTCTGGTGTCCTTTGACAGCTCTTTGGTCTTGGCCATAGTGGAGTTTGGAGTGTGACTGTTTGAGGTTGTGGACAGGTGTCTTTTATACTGATAACAAGTTCAAACAGGTGCCATTAATACAGGTAACGAGTGGAGGACAGAGGAGCCTCTTAAAGAAGAAGTTACAGGTCTGTGAGAGCCAGAAATCTTGCTTGTTTGTAGGTGACCAAATATTTATTTTCCACCATAATTTGCAAATAAATTCATTAAAAATCCTACAATGTGATTTTCCGGAATTTTTTTATTCTCAATTTGTCTGTCATAGTTGAGGTGTACCTATGATGAAAATTACAGGCCTCTCTCATCTTTTTGAGTGGGAGAACTTGCACAATTGGTGGCTGACTAAATACTTTTTTTCCCCACTGTATATTCAAAACCAAATACTTTTAGCCTTTTACTCAAGTAGTATTTTACTGGTTGACTTTAACTTTTACTTGAGTCATTTTATATTAAAGTATCTTTACTTTTTCTCAAGTATGAGCAAGTGGGTACTTTTCCCACCACTCCTTTCTACTTTTAGTTATAAGCAGTTATGTTACTGTTGACGCTGGAGCTCCAAGGCATGCGTCGAAATCGCTAAGCAGTTTATTTTGAAGCAGTGTGCCAATGCTTGTATCGCTTTTTCAGAAGCACGTGATTAATTACGTCCGAAGCTTGATTTCGTTGAACAACCACCTAATTGGTTTGGTATTGGTTTCAGTAGAACACAAAAAGGCTACGTCTATGCTTGGCCGGGTGTGGTTCCCAATCAGAGGCAGCTGTCGCTCGTTGTCTCTGATTGGGGATCATACTTAGGCAGCCAGTTTTCCTGCTTGCGTTGTGGGATTTTGTTATGTTCATGTTTAGGCTTGTGTGTTAGCCTATGGACCGTCACGGTTAAGTTTGTTGTTTTGGTTACTGTTTTGTGTGTTTATTAGTTAATAAACATGTTCGCCGTTCACGCTGCACCTTGGTCCGTCCCGTTCCTTAACGTACGTGACAGGTGTTGAACGCTGAGCTGTAGTCAATGAATAGCATTCTCACATAGGTGTTCCTTTTGTCCAGGTGTGAAAGGGTAGTGTGGAGCGCAATAGAGATTGCATCATCTGTGGATCTGTTGGGGCGGTATGCAAATTGGGTGGGTTTAGGGTTTCTGGGATAATGATGTTGATGTGACAAATAACAAGATATGATTATTTAACATTCAGTCATCGTCATAATCTACTCCAGCCAATAAATGTTCAAGTAAAATCAACACACTTTCAATAACACTCACACACACACACCACAAAACAGTACACACACACACACACTTTTACTAGTATTGTAAATGGGTCATGTTTGATATAAAGGTACAGTATGTGATAGCTTTATAGATGGCCATTTAATGCATTTATGTAACCTGTCTTTAGGACAAATATAAGCACACACTCACACAGCTTTACACTAGCTAGCCAGTCTACTTGTGCCTCATCACACACAAACTCTGACAGATAGACAGACACAGAAACACGCACACATTTCACACTCACAGCCAACTAAACTTGACTAATAGTTGAATGGCAAGCACTTACCATAGGTGAGATAATTAATCTGGTCACGTCTCTTGACAATCTCCTTGGGGTGAAAAGCAACTAGCAGGGCTTCCCTTCGTTGAACATGCGAGCCATTTCAATTTCTTGCCCAGCATCACTGACATATTCCCCCTCGACCTACTGAAGCACCGTAATTGACGGATCCACCATTAACGGGTGGTTCTCGGTTGCCTCCTCAAGGGGCTCTGCCTCGACTTCGGTCAGCTCGTCTGAGTCGGTGTCTGTGCTGTTTACAGAGTCACTGATGGTGATGACGCTCTCCGGCTTAGGGTCAAAAAGTAGTCGCAAATAAGTTCAAGCCACTGATCGTCTGAACCAGCTCCAAGCACAACAATAATATTTAAACATGTCTCTCTCCCGGGAATCCATCGATGCAGTAGACAGCTAAGCTAGTTAGCTAAGGTGTAGGCAGTAGTGACAGTGTGACTATCGGTTTTGAAGTGTTAGAGAGTGTAGCCTGAGGTACACTTTTTGTTTTCCTGCGGATGATACGCTACGGTAACTTTGATTGGGCAAACAGGAAAATCATTTGATTGAACAGCCTTGAATAGCCTAGTAGATTGAATCAAAATATACTACATTACCAAAAGTATGTGGATACCTGCTTGTCGAACATTTCATTCCAAAATCATGGGCATAAATATGGAGTTGGTCCCCCCTTTGCTACTAAAACTGCCTCTACTCTTCTGGGAAGGCTTTCCACTAGATGATGGAACATTGCTGCAGGGACTTTCTTCCATTCAACCAAAAAGCATTATTGAGGTCGGGAACTGATGCTGAGCGATTAGGCCTGGCTTGTATTTGGCATTCCAATTCATCTCAAAGATGTTAGATGGGATTGAGGTCAGGGCTCTGTGCAGTCTTCCACACCAATGTCGACAAACCATTTCTGTATGGACCTCGCTTTTTGCACGTGGGCATTGTCATGCTGAAACAGGAAAGGGCCTTCCCCAAACTGTTGCCTCAAAGATGGAAGCACATAATCGTCTAGAATGTCATTGTATGATGTAGCGTTAAGATTTCCCTTCACTGGAACTAAGGGGCCTAGCTTGAACCATGAAAAACAGCCCCAGACCATTATTCCTCCTCCACCAAACTTTACAGTTGGCACTATGCATTGGGGCAGGTAGCGTTCTCCTGACATTCGACAAACCCAGATTCGTCCATCGGACTGCCAGATGGTGAAGCGTGCTTCATCACTCCAGAGAACGCGTTTCAACATTTTACGAACTGACTTGTTGGAAAGGTGGCATTCTATGACGGTCCCACATTAAAAGTCACTGAGCTCTTTAGTAAGGCAATTCTACTGCCAATGTTTGTCTATAGAGTTTGCATGGCTGTGTGCTTGATTTTTATACACCTGTCAGCAACGGGTGTGGCTGAACTAACTGAATCCACTAATTTGAAGGGTCCACTAACGCTGTATATACTTTTGTATATACAGCGCCTTCGGGAAAGTATTCAGACCCTTTGACTTTTTCCACATTTTGTTAGGTTACAGACTTATTCTAAAATTGATCAAATTGTTTTTATTTCTATCAATTCCTCACAATACCCTATAATGACCAAGCAAAAACAGTTTTTTTGAAAATGTTGCTAATTTATTACAAATATGGAAATATCATATTTACATAAGTATTCAGACCCTTTACTAGTACTTTGTTGAAGCAACTTTGGCAGCGATTACAGCCTTGAGTCTTCTTGGGTATGACGGTACAATCTTTGCACACCTGTATTTGGGGAGTTTTTCCCATTCTTCTCTGCGGATCCTCTCAAGCTCTGTCAGTTTGGATGGGGAGCGATGCTGCACAGCTATTTTCAGGTCTCTCCAGAGATGTTCGATCAGGTTCAAGTCTGGGCTCTGGCTGGGCCACTCGAGGACATTCAGAGACTTGTCCCGAAGCCACTCCTGCATTGTCTTGGCTGTGTGCTTAGGGTCGTTGTCCTGTTGGAAGGTGAACCTTCGCCCCAGTCTGAAGTCCTGAGCACTCTGGAGCAGGTTTTCATGAAGGATCTCTCTCTACTTTGCTCCATTCATCTTTCCCTCATTCCTGACTAAACATCCCCACAGCATGATGCTGCCACCACCATGCTTCACCGTAGGGATGGTGCCAGGTTTCCTCCAGACGTGACGCTTGGCTTTCAGACCAAAGAGTTCAATCTTGGTTTCATCATACCAGAGAATCTTGTTTCTCATGGTCTGAGAGTCTTTAGGTGCCTTTTACTGAGGAGTGACATGCACTGTCAACTGTGGGACCTTATATAGACAGGTGTGTGCCTTTCCAAATCATGTCCAATCAATTGAATTTACCACAGGTGGACTCCAATCAAGTTGTAGAAACATTACAAGGATGATCAATGGAAACAGCGGGCACCTGAGCTCAATTTCGAGTCTCATAGCAAAGGGTCTGAATACTTATGTAAATATGGTATTTCTGTTTGTTGTTTTTAATACATTTGCTAAACTTTCCAAAAAACGTGTTTTCACTTTGTTATTATGGGGTATTGTTTGTAGATTTCTGAGGATTTTTATTTATTTAATCCATTTTAGGATAAGGCTGTAACGTAACAAAATGTTGAAAAAGTTAATGGGTCTGAATACTTCCCGAATGCACTATATAGTGTATATAACTAGCTAGTTTGTAATGAATTTATGATTTCGGAATAGGGGAGGGTTTTAATAGTGCAGATAAGATAGTGCCGCGATAGCCTGATGTGATGACAAGTGTTACAAGCTGGCATCCACCAAACCGATGTGAAAGTGCTTCTCCTACGTTTATAAGATTAAAAACTATATTTATACTCTGAATTTGGCAATAATGTATACATATTATGAAAGCAAAGACATTGTTTTGTTAAAACCAGATGAACTCCCAAAACAGCGAAAAATCTGAATGTTAATAAAAACATCATGTATATGGAAATTAGCCATTGCAACTTCTGACTGATTATGATAGAGCTCATCACAAATAACCCATAGTGACAGGAGTGGAATGGTGATGACTATAGGTAAACTTAAAGGCCCAATGCAGCTGTTTTTATATCAATATCAAATCATTTCTGGGTAACAATTAAGTACCTTACTGTAATAGATTTCCATTAAAATGGTCAAACAATTCTTTTTTTTGTGCAAAAAACTATGAATCAAACAATAATTTTGCTAGGACTGTCTGTGAGTGGTCTGAGTGGGGAGGGGAAAACTGAAAACTAGCTGTTACTGGCAGAGAGGCTTGGAACTCTCTTTGTTATTGGTCTATTAACCAATTTACCGCATGGTGATATCACGATGGAAAGCCGAAACTCCCGCACATGTAACCCTGCTGATTAGGTCCTGTGTAGATTGTATTTTCAACCAGCAACTATCAGGAAATATCACTGAGAACACTGTTCACAGTTTTACAGTGTTAATTTAATCAACTGTTGTTCAATATGATACAAAACACAGGAAAATCTGAATTTTGACTGCACTGGGCCTTTAAGATAAAACCGTCAGCTAAATGGCAGACATATAATGACTAAGGAATATCCTCATTTAATCACCATCATATAATCTATATATTATTGTTCTAAACATTTAAAATATTTGAAATATCACAACATTTTAGTCAAAGATTACTGATGTACTTTATATTGATATTTTGTTATATTGATAATGACCAGGTGTACATTACATTGCATGCTGTAAGTAAAACAACATTGGCAATATGATTTCAATGAGCAATTACCTAAATACAACATCTCAATCACAATATGTAGAATGGTAGTGATAGACAATAGGAACATGTATCACTTTTCACAGATAAAGAAGAACATGGACAGACAGTCCTGATCACTCCACTTGTATCCCACCACGGTTGCCATGGCACCACAATGGTTGGACAGAGGCTGTTCAGGCTGTCTGTCTCCCTCCCAGTTACTCCACCCCACTGGCAGCCCATTGGTCCAGACCCAGAATCCAAAGAGTTGGCTCTGTCTCAGACCCACCCACACAGAAACATTGACACCAGCACGCCTCAGGTTCTGCTCCACAACCCTCTGGTCCTTTTCAGATTCAATACGCAGCAGTCCACGGTAGTTCTTAATGCAGTGGTCCAGAGCCTGTTCCCAGGTCTTGCTTTCCTCAACGATCTTCACCGAGTCTGAAGGAGTTCAATTCATGAGGGAAAATGAAATGGTTATTTTTTATATATTTTAACAGTTTTATCACCCTTGCACTGATACATGTCAAAGATGCATATTAAACCATCTTACTCTAACTCTATCTTTTACCGAACTATGATGAAGTATTGGCTGAAATAATTGTTTAAAAAATGTATTTTATAAAAACATTTATTATTTGGACTTGCACACACCCTCATAGCATAATGGATCTCCTAGGATGTCACTCCCAAGAGCTATCAGTTCTCCAGTAAAAACTAATTGTACACAGGGTTTGTCATCACTTGGTTCCAGTAACCAGTTTCTGTAGGTAGATCTCCCTCCATCAGACCACTCCCAGTCATCATACAGCAGGCCGTTCCAGAAAGGAGTGGTGCTGGCATTCACGCTTTTCTTCACCTCTTCCTTCTGTCCTTCGTTCATGATGCTGACCAGGTCAGTGTAGTTCTCTCTGCAGTACCTCTGAGCCTTATACCAGGTCATGTTCTGTTCAATCAGGAAGGAATCACGAGGCCCTGCACACACAGAATGGACAAACATTTTACTCTACTCAACTTAGCTTGATATAAAATAATTATATCTAAATATTGTTAAAGAATTATTATTATTTTGTTGAGGAGCAAGTAAACAGGAAATCAGATGTTTTTTGTAGAATGTATTACCTTTTTTGTAACACATGAAGTATTTCTGCTGTATGCATTTCTGCAATGTTGTAATATCTTTGAGTATTGTTGCACACATTGGCTCTGTGTACGGGCTTGGAGGTGGTGACAATGGAGTGAAATCAACAGGGTCTCCATTGGACCACTTTGGACTGGGCTTTGTGCGATTGAGACCTATCCAGGCAGTATAGCTGCCGTTAGATGTCATTAACTGTATCAGCTGCTCAGCTTCCTCCTGATTGTACACAGTGACAAGATCAGTATAGTGCGTTCGGCAGTAGTCCTGTGCCTCTGTCCAGAATAACCTTTTCCCGATGAGATGGAACTGTCTGAGGTGGCTGAGTGCAGCTGTGCAGCAAACACCTGAGGACAGAAACAATTTCATTAATTTCAATGTTAGCATGCACATGACCAACAAAATAAGCATAAATTATAAGTGGTTTGGGTAACACTTAATTTTAAGGGGTCCTTATTACATGTGTAATTACAGTAACAAGTATTGTAGTTAACTGTAACAACTCATAGTTAAAGTGTAATAACAACATGTAACTGGTAGTAATTGCGGTATGTAATTACAGATGTGTAACAATGAATGCTTGTTACCATGGTTGTTACAAATGGGCAGGTTTTCAGTAAATTAACCAATTTAGTGTTTTGCTTCTTCTCAGCTGCACACAGTAACAACTGTCACAAAGGTTGTGATCCATCGTGGATGCACTGGGTGTCTGAGAGATTATAGCCTATGCTCAATAGGCTCTAATGACTTACCCTTGAATATGCACTGTTCAAACTATATCTCCACTCAGTGTTGTTGCTAGCACTTGCCCCCAAAATGAAGTGTACCATCTGGGTCATTTCACAATAAGGTAAAGAAATAAAGTGAAACTTTCAGAAGCTTTAAAATGAGGGTCAGGTTGTCAGGATGGGTGATGTACTGTATAAGTACACATTAATTACAAGTAAGTACCCCTAACTTCATTTTGACTAGCTACATCCTGTGTAACACCTAGTAATTACATTGTAGCTAGTAGCTATAACATGTACTCTGTGGTGTACTAGTGTGTTTATCCTCCCACTTGAATTGCACTTCCAGAAGCTTTAAAATTAGGGCCAGGTTGTCAGGATGAGTGATGTACTAAATAGGTATACATGAGTTACAAGTAAGTACCTCTCAACTGGATTCTTAACTTCCTGACAGGCCAACCCCAGGTGGTGAGGGTAGGAAACATCACCTCCACCACACTGACCCTTAATACAGGGGCCCCATAGGGCTGTGTGCTTAGTCTCCTCCTGTACTCCCTGTTCACCCACGACTGTGTGGCCACGCATTACTCCAACACCATTATCAAGTTAGCTGACGACACGACGGTAGTAGGCCTGATCACCGGCGACGATGAGTCAGCCTACAAGGAGGAGGTCAGTGACCTGGCAGTGTGGTGCCGGAGCAACAACCTCTCCCTCAACGTCAGCAAGACCAAGGAGCTGATCGAGGACTACAGGAAACGGAGGGCCGAGCACCAGTGGTGTAATGTACTTAAGTAAAAATACTACTTTACTTTACCATTTTTATTTTTGACAACTTTCACTACATTCCTAATGAAAATGATGTACTTTTTACTCCATACATTTCCCTGACACCCAAAATTACATTTTGAATGCTTAGCAGGACAGGAAAATGTTCTAATTCACACACTTATCAAGAGAACATCCCTGGTCATCCCTACTTCCTCTGATCTGGCGGACTCACTAAACACATGCTTCATTTGTAAATTATGTCTGAGTGTTGGAGCGTCAGTAAATAAATAAAAAATATATAAAATGGTGCTAAATGGTTTGCTTAATATAAGGAATTTGAAATAATTTAGACTTTTACTTTTACTTTTGATACTTAAGTATATTTGTGCAATTACATTTACTTTTGATACTTAAGTATATTGAGCAATTACATTTACTTTTGATACTTAAGTATATTTGAAACCAAATACTTTTAGACTTTTACTCAAGTAGTATTGTACTGGGTGACTTTTAATTTTACTTGAGTAATTTTCTATTAAGGTATCTTTACATTTACTGAAGTATGACAATTGGGTACTTTTTACACCACTGGTGAGCACATCCACATCGACGGGGTGGCATTGAAGCAGGTAGACAGCACCTCGGTGTCCAAATCACTAAAGACTTAAAATGGTCCAAACACACGCGCACAGTCATGAAGAAGGCACGACAGTGCTTTTTCCCCCTCAGGAGGTGGAAAAAGTTTGACATGGGCCCTCAAATCCTGAAAAGGTTCTACAGCTGTACCATTGAGAGCATATTGACTGGCTGCATCACTGCTTGGTATGGCAATAGCACCGCCCTCGATCGCATGGCGCTACAGAGGGTTGTGGGGACAGCCCAGTACATCACTTGGGCCGAGCTCCCTGCCATCCAGGACTTCTATATCAGGCGGTGTGAAAAGAAGGCCTGGAAATTCATCAAAGACCCCAACCACCCAAGCCATAGACTATTTTCTCTGCTGTTGCACGGCAAGATTTACCGGTGCATCAAGTCTGACACCAACAGGCTCTTGGACAGCTTCTATCCCCAAGCAATATGACTGATAAATAGCTAACAAAATGGACTGAGTTTACCTTGTATCTTTATTGACATTTTATTTCAATATTTGCACTGTCTCTATGCACACTCAAAGGGCCCTACACATTCACACACACTGTCACTCCAACACACACACAAATACTCACCCATCATTTGTTCACTCACACATAATATGCACATACATTTGTACTGACTCAACACGCCCGCACACCCACTCACATGCAAGCTGCGGCTACTCTCTTTATCTTATATCCTGTTGCCTAGTCACCTTACCCCTATACATATCTACCTCCATCACTCCAATATCCATGCACATGTAAATACTGTACGGTATTGGAACTGACTTTTTAAATATTTCCTGTATATAGTATGCTTACTTACTTACTTTATTGTGTATTTCATATTTCTTATTCTTATTTCTCGTGTGCTTTTTTTCTAATAATACATTATTATTGATTATTGCATTGTTGGGTTTTGAGTTTGCAAGAAAGGCATTTCACTGTACTTGTGCACGTGACATTAAAACTTGAAACTTCATTACATTGCACTTATGCAGATATTACATGTACTCTGTAGTGTACTAGTGTGTTTTCGTCCCACTTGGATCACGCTTCCAGAAGCTTTAAAATTAGGGCCAGGTTGTCAGGATGGGTAATGTACTAGGTAGGTACACATTCATTACAAGTACCCCTCAAGATACACTTCATTTTAGCAAGCTAAATCCTGTGTAACACCTAGTAATTATATTGTACTAAGCAAACATTACATGTGCTATGCTTTGAAATAGTGTGCTTTCCTCATCTGGGATGACCAAGTTAACCCAGATGGTACACTTTATTTTGGTGGCTGGTTTTAGCAATAACGTTGAGTGGAGATATATTTTCAACAGTGCACACTCATGGGTAAGTAATTACAGCCTATTGAGCATCCACGAGGGGTCGCAACCTTTGTGACAGTTGTTACTGAATCTGATGCAGCTGAGAAGAAACAAAATTCTACAGTTGTGAGTTTAGTGGAAACCTGCCCATTTGTAACAAGCATGGTAACAAGCATTCATTGTTACACCTTTGTAATTACAGACCGAAACACTAACTACAAGTTACATGTTGTTATTACAGTGTAACTATTGGTTCTTTCAGTTAACTACAATTATTGTTACAGTGTAATTACACATGTAATTACACTGTAATAATGACACCTTAAAATTAAGCGTTACCGAGGTTTGTTTCATGGTTTGTGATGTTATACATGTAGCTATAGAGTATGTTGTTGTTGATGTGGTTAGCTAGATTTGTTCTTTCATTGTCTGGTTTATATCTCAAAAAGCAGGTATGTTCACTGTGAACAATAAGTGACAACAATGTATCAGCCAAAAGAGAAGACCAGCAGACAATCAGGTGCAAGAGGAGTTGCTAACGGGGTTACCATGAATTTCACAGTAATTTACAGGCAGCTCGGTGGCAAGTACAATTATGTATTACACTGAACAATAATATAAACATGTAGTGTGTTGGTCCCATGTTTCATGAGCTGAAATAAAAAATCCCAGAAATGTTCCATACCCAAAGAAAGCTTATTTCTCTAAAATGTTGTGCACAAATGAGCATTTCTCCTTTGCCAAGATAATCCATACACCTGATAGGTATGACATATCAAGAAGCTAATTAAACAGCATGATCATTTCACAGATGCACCTTGTGCTGGGGACAATAAAATACCACTTTAAGATGTGCAGTTTCGTCACACAACACAATGCCAAGGAGTGTGTAATTGGCATGCTGACTGTAGAAATGTCCACCAGAGCTGTTGCCAGAGAATTGAACGTTCATTTCTCTACCATAAGCTGCCTCCAACATCATTTTAGAGAATTTGGCAGTATGTCCCACCGGGCTCACAACCACAGACCATGTGTAACCACACCAGCCCAAGACCTCCACATCCGGCTTCTTCACCTGCGGGATCCTCTGAGGAGGGGTGGGTGGTGGTGGGAGTAGGAGTATTTCTGTCTTTAATAAAACCCTTTTGTGGGGAAAAACTCAATCTGATTGGTTGGGCCTGGCTCCACAGTGGGTGGGCCTGGCTGCCAAGTGGGTGGGCCTGTGCCCTACAAGGCCCACCCATGGCTGCACCTCTGCCCAGTCATGTAAAATCCATAGAATAGGGCATAGTGAATGTATTTAAATTGATTTCCTTATATGAACTGTAACTCAGTAAAATATTTGAAATTGTTGCATGTTGCGTTTATATTTTTGTTCAGTATAATATTACAGTACACCTACTGTAATATAAATAAGGTATCAAAGCAAGTACTGTGTAATGACACACAGTACAATACCTTAAAATAGACTGTAAATAAGTAAATGCTACTGTAGTGGAAAAATGAGAGAATGTGACACTCGCGACTGGCAATTTGCTGGCTATGAGGCCCAGCTTGAGGATTCATGACATTGTTTGCATGGATGGCTGTATATTTGCATCTCAGAGGAGAGAGTCACATCTTTGTTGTGCAATCTCTAGGAAGAGACGTTCCCACAAAAGTCCTGGGTTCACTGACACCAGGAGAGGTTTGAAGACTGATGAAAATTGAATCTATAAAATTAATGTTACAGTTAATTAAACTGGCATTTTTGGATTGTTTCAAGAGTTCATAAAAAGCTATGAATTTTGATATGTTTTATTTTACTGTAAGTGCTATGGATTTATTGTTACAGAGAAACTGTGTTATTCTGTTTGTCGGACGGCGGTCAGTTCAAATAGGGAGCGACTACAGGGTACGATCCTATCATTTAAATTGTGTTGATTAGAATCTGGGTGTGTTGTTCCTGTCTATTGTTTTTACTAGCAAAGTGCAAAGACATTTTAATTTAGGTTGGGGGTGAGTTGCTGCTTGAATTTGGTTAAAAGGGCAGTGAGTTCGCTAATATTTTGAGAACTTGTTAGCAAGTTCCTGTGTGTATCAGACACATAGAGGGGGGCGCGGCTCTGTTGCGACCTGCAGTGTGTGTGACGTTTGGTGTGGCGTTATCTTATGTTTTTAATCTTATGTTTTTAATTTGTACACTTAGTGGCGTTATTTTATGTTTTTAATTTGTACACTTAGTTTACAAACATTCTGCCAACCATGGATTTCCAGTGGTGGGGTGTTGGACTGATCTTGTTGATCGTGGTACATACCCGCTACGAACGGACTAAATAATGAAAACGCTGCTGGCAGCGGAATCCAATACAGCAGGGAGTTTTTACTACAATGCAACTCAAATACGAACGCGATGGATATCCCAATGGCCCATCTAATACCTGATTGTCTGCGAGTGGATTAAAAACCCAAATGCAAACGTGGAAAACGCGGGGGAATCAGACAACGACTTAAAAAAATTAAGAACAAACTTCCCTTACCCACCACCTTGCTGATTAATGCCCAGTCATTAAGCGGATGAGTTGTCAGCGAATCTGCGCTTCCAACACGAATATCGGGAGGCCTGTTTGCTGGCATTTACTGAGACTTGGCTGGATGACAGAGTCCCGGACAGAGAAGTGGAGCCGGCCGGCTTCACCCTGGTCAGAGCGGACCGCGATCTGACAGTCACAGGGAAACTTCACGGCGGGGCGTCTGCCTGCTTGTCAGGGACCAGTGGTGTAAATCGATCCTGGTAAGAGAGGCGACTCTGTACCCCGACATTGAACTGCTTTCTGTGTCACTGCGACCTTACTATCTGCCCCGTGAGTTCCCCCAATTGTTTGTTACCGTTGTGTACATTCAACCAAAAGCTAATATAACAAAGGCATCAGAGATTATTTATAATCTGTCACAGAAACTGGAATCCATCTCCCCCGACGCACCCACATTTATTTTAGGGGATTTTAACAACTGTACCTTGCACAAAGTCTTGCGCACATACCATCAGTATGTGAAATGTCACACTAGGAAAAATAGGACTCTTGATTTGTGCTATGGGACAATACCAAAGGTGTTCTCTGCCACCACCAGACCTCCTCTGGGGACATCAGACCACAATATGGTCTACCTCAGGCCAATTTACTGTCGCCTCCTGGAGAGGGAGAAACCCACAGTTAAAACTGTCCAGATCTGGAATGACAACAGTATCACTTGTCTCCAGGGGTGTTTTGACTGTACAATGTGGGAGGTATTTGAGGACAGCAGCTCTGATCTGGATGAACTCACAGAGGTTATTTCAGACTATGTAAACTTCTGTGTTGAGTCAGTTGTGCCTACTAAGACCTGTAAAATCTTCCCTAACAACAAGCCTTGGGTATCAAAACATCTAAAATCACTACTTGATAGGAAGAAGGCAGTTTATGCTGGGGGTGATAGACAGGCTTTAAGAGATGTACAACGTGAGACAAAAAGACAGATACTGGTGGACAAGGAGGCATACAAGCAAAGGGTGGAGAGGACCCTCTCCTCAGGAAACGCAAGGGTGGCCTGGCAAGGGATTAAATCCATGGCTAGTGCCCCCCATATAGGCAGGGGAAAAACCAGTGCTGACCTTGGGGGATATGAGGGCCAGAACATGGCTAATGAACTGAATGTTTTCTTCTCAAGATTTGAATCAGACAACTTTGTGTCGGAGGTAAAACAAATGAAAGCATCATTACAAATGTTTGAGAGAGTTGTTGTTCAACAGTCTGATGTTCTAAAGTTGTTCAGGGGATGTAACACATACAAAAGCCCAGGCCCAGACAAAATAAGTGGGCATGTGTTAAAGCACTGTGCTGAACAACTGGCTGGTGTTTTTACAGACATTTTCCAATCTTCACTCAACCAGCAACACGTTCCAGTATTGTGGAAAAAATCAATAATTATACCAATTCCTAAAGTATCAAATCCCTCTGTGCTGAATGACTATCGCCCTGTCGCTTTGACATCCTTAGTTATGAAATGCCTTGAGAAAATTGTGAAAAGTCATATTCTCAGTGTCACCCAGAAGCTCCTCGACCCATTTCAGTTTGCCTATCAGACCAGCAGAGGAGTTGATGATGCCATTCTTACCCTCCTTAACATGGTCTATAGACATCTAGAAGGTGCCAAATCTCATGTCAGGGTTCTGTTTGTTGACTTTTCTTCTGCCTTCAACACAATCCAGCCTTACATTCTGGCACAGAGACTCATTCGGGACTTTTCCTTAGATGGGGGCTGGTTTTGTGGCTGTTGGACTTCCTGAGCCAACGCTCACAGCGAGTCAAAATAGGTCCCCATGTGTCGGATATACGCAATACCAACACAGGCTCTCCTCAGGGATGTGTTTTGTCCCCACTTCTGTACATCTTGTACACTAATAGTTGTACTAGTTCCCATACTGACAGACACCTCGTTAAGTTCGCTGATGACACTGCCTTGATCAGCCTGTTGCATGATGACGAGGAACATCATGGCCCGGTCCTAGATGACTTTGTAGAGTGGTGTGAGGAATCACACTTGGTCCTCAATACTAACAAGACCAAAGAGATGTGCATAGACTTCAGGAAGCGTACAACACCTACCTCTGCAACATCTATCAGAGGCCAGAATATAGAAATTGTAGAGGAATATAAATATCTGGGTGTCTTTTTTGGACAGTAAGCTTCAGTGGAGTAAATGTACAGACCAGATCTACAAAAAGAGCCAACAGAGACTGTACTTTCTAAAAAAGTTGGGTTCTTTTAATATAGACTGTACTATATTGACTCTGTTTTACAAATCCTTTATTGAGAGTATTTTAACTTTTTGTATTGTTTGTTGGTTTGGCAATGCCACTGTCAGTCAGAGAAACATGCTGAGAAGGATTATTACCACAGCAAGTAAGGTACTTGGAGTCAAACAGACAGGCCTGGATGAGATCTTTAAGGTCAGGGCCCTCCGTAAGGCTCACAAAATCATTTTAGACCCAAGTCACCCCCTGTACCTGGACTTTGAATTACTCCCCTCTGGGCGTAGGTATAGGGCACCCCTCAGCAGGAAAAATAGAACGAGACAATCATTTGTGCCAGGTGTGATATCCCTCTTAAATAGCTCGGGCAAATGTTCCCATTGACCCCGTAAGGCCAGCAGGCTAGTCTTTGTTTTAAATGTTTTCAATGTTTTATTTCTTATTTCTTACTTTTATTGGTGCGTGACTGTTATTGAAAGTTGTATTGTCAATCTTCTTTTGTATTTAACGCCACTTTAAATGTGTACATGACACTGCAACAAAATTTCCCCATGGGGACAATAAAGTAAGTAAGTATAGTTTTTCTCTTAGAAATTATTCTGAACTGAAGACACATGTAACCACATTAAGTCTAATTTAGTTTATAGTAATTTGCTCTGTCTTCTGTAATGTATCATATATTTCATGTACACTGTAATTGTTTGAGTGTCAATTATTTTGTGTCTGATACATTTGACTAGTTGAATAGAGTAAATGCATTCCACATTTTACTGAGTAATTCTTTGATTGACTATACGTTCATAACATAGTAGGTCTATTGGTTGTTGTTATTTACACTATACACAAAGCATACAGTGCCCTCCACTAATATTGGAACCCTTGGTAAATAAGATCAAAACGGTCTGTGAAATTTTTTTATTTGCTGTTTATCCTCTTGGTCTTTCATTCAAAATATTCACAAAAATCGAACCTTTAATTGAAGTAAAATGATTGAAATATGAAATAAATGAAATAAATATTTTTATCCAAATATGTGTGCCAATTCTTAATTCTTATGAGTAAAATCTAACTGAAGTATATTCCTATTCCTATTTTACGTTTTTAAGTTCACCTGAGTGATTAGGAACACTTAAGTGGTAAACTATGTCTTCCTGTTTCACTGGGGTATAAATATGAGGTGACACACAGGCCAAGTTCCCATAGCCATCCATCACTATGGGAAAGACCCGAGAATACAGTAATGATGTGCGACAAAAGGTTGTTGAGCTGCACAAATCAGGAAATGGCTATAAGAAAATAGCTAAACGGTTGAAAATGCCCATTTCCACTATCAGGGCAATAATTAAGAAGTTGAAAGCAACTGGAGATGTTAACAATCGTTCTGGAAGAGGAAGTGTGTCTATATTGACCCCACGCACAGTGAGAAGACTGGTTAGAGTGGCCAAAAAATCTCCAAGGATCACAGCTGGAAAATTGCAGACGTTAGTTGGGTCTTGTGGTCAGAAAGTCTCCAATACTACGATCAGACGCCACCTACATAACTGCAAGTTGTTTGGGAGGGTTGCCATAAAAAAGCCTTTGCTGTCATCAGACAACAAACTCAAGCACCTACAATTTGCCAAACGTTACTGGAACTTTCAATGGGACCGGGTTCTATGGTCAGATGAGACCAAAATAGAGTTTTCTGGAAACTAACACCAGAGGTGGGTTTGGTGTAGACAGAAAGATAGCCATGCAGAAAAGTACCTCAAGTATGTTGGTGGATCTTTGATGTTGTGGGGCTGTTTTTCTTCCAAAGGCCCTGGACAACTTGTTAGGATACATGGTATCATGGACTCCATCAAGTACCAGCAGATATTACATCAAAACCTGACTGCCTCTGTTAGGAAGCTTAAACTGGGCCGTGGTTAGCCCCATAGAAAACCTGTGAGATGAGCTGAAGAGGAGAGTCCACAAGCGTGGACCTCGGAATCTGAAGGATCTGGAGAGATTCTGTATGGAGGAATGGTCTCAGATTCCTTGCCATGTGTTCTCCAACCTCATTACACATTATAGGAGAAGACTCAGAGCTCTTATCTTGGCAAAGGGAGGTTGCACAAAGTATTGAATTAAGGGGTGCCAATAATTGTGGCACACAGATATTTGAGAAAAATATTTGTTTTATGATAATCATTATTTTACTTTAATTAAAAGTTAGATTTTTGTGAATATTTTGAATGAAAGCCCAAGAGGATAAAGAATATAGGCATTTTTTTCACAGCCCGTTTTGCTTATATTTACCAAGGGTGCCAATATTAGTGGACGGTTAGTGGAGGGTTCCTTCTTGACATCCCTGATCTACTTGCTTCAATATTTCTATGCTATAACATTGGTCGCCAGGATTAGCTATTTGTATCTAGTCTCTTAATAATTGCATAACGTTGCAGGATAAACACATGTTCATTATAATCATACTGAGTGGTGATGCAAGGCTCGCGACCTTTACCAGAGACGCACAGGGCCTGTTGCATTTATTCACATAATAATAAAGTCAGATTAACAATTTCTACATAATGGTACATTTTCACCAAACTACACTACCGTAATCGGAATGAATGAATGAAATTAATTGAGAGGATGGGATTGTATTTCACAGTATTTTACTGTAATTACAAGTGATTGGTGCAAGCAGGTTGGCTGCACTTTACAGTAAACTTTTCAGTAATGTACTGTTAAACCAAAGTTTCTTTGGAATTTACAGAAACATTATGTACACATTTTTACAGTAACATACAGGTAATTGGCTGCCAGTAAGTTACCGTAAAAACAGTGTACCACTCAAAATACAGCACTTTTCCCACAATGCACCATAATTTACAGTATGCTGCAGTAAAACATTTCATTGTTTTCTTTACTGTTGGTAATACCTAAAATTACCATATACATTTGAGTTTTCCGTTACAGTGTACAGTAGGTTGAGTGGATACTTACTGGCACAAAGTAGGAGCAGGAGAGGTGTCATGTCCATGGTGACCACAGGGTCAGGAGAGACAGAGGAGAAGTGATAGGATGCTGTCCTGTTTGAGGATATGTGTCAAATGTATTAGTTTATGAGTTTGCACACTCGATCAGAACACTATAACACATTGAAAGTTCCAAATTTCAATTCCAAAAATTATCCTTCTCCACTTTATCAACATAGAAAATGTATTATAGCAATACTACAATGGGGTCAAACAAATTCCAAATCTAGCTGTAGCTAGAAAACTGACTATAATGTTGTCCTTTTTAGTTATTTAGTAACCTCACAAACTGGTACAGTGTTATCAATATCTCAGATAAATTGCTGTTATGTCTCTCTTACCTGCTGTGGGCTGTGTAGAGTATGATGGGGTCTTGTCTGTGTAAAGTATGACTGGCTCTGACCTGTGTAGAATGAAGGAGTGGAAACTCAGGTATTTATACAGTTGAAATAGTATTCTTGTTTTGCCTACCTATAAACATATTAATAATGCAAATCCTGGAGAGAGTGATGACACACATGCTTTACATGGGCAAAACATTGGGACCACGTTAGGCAAAACAGTTGGTAACCACAGATGGTACACAGCCTATTTCCTTAATTTCCCAACCCCTCACCTCTCAATGAGACTGAAGGTCAGTAGTGTATCTACAGATGTAGGATTTTAATTTGAGCCAGTTTAAAATAATCCTGCAGAAACAGGAAATGTGAACTATTATGTGAATTAATTGACCTTTTTGTATAGGTTGATATATATTTCGTAAGGGAAAATCAAGTCTGAAATTTCAAAGTGGAAATTCCAAACTTCAGAAGCCTTTTTAAACCTCAAATACACTACAAGTTTAACCTTTCCTGCATTGAAGGGAAGTTCTCCTGCAACAGGTTGATCAAATTCAGACCCTACATCTGTAATATAGAAAATGAGTTTGGCCTCGTACACACTTAGGTCATACAACTGATGTACAACACATTGGACAGAATGGCTGTGATACAAGGGATATGTTTCTGATACAACCATTGCGACTGTTGTGTAAATATTTTTGTGCAGACAAACTATCTGTTGTATCAAAACAGTTGCGTCAAATGTCTTGTACATCAGTTGTACAAATTGAGTGTGTATGGGGTCAGAGATGGGTACCAAACATTATTTTGAATAAACTACCTACTAACTAGGCACATTGAATATATTGCTGTGTGGACTCATTTTAAAAAGTTTTCCTTGGGAAGCTAATGCTAACATACACAATCTTAATGTCTTTTTCTGCTGATCACACATTAGAAGGTCATTTGATATTATCGACATACAGTGCCTTCAGAAAGTATTCACAACCTTTGACTTTTTCCACATTTTCTTGTATTACAGACTACATTTTAAATGCATTAAATTGAGCATTTGTGTCACTGGCCTACACACAATACCCCATAATGTCAAAGTGTAATTATGTTTTTAGAAATGTTTAGAAATGAATTACAAATGAAAAGCTGAAATGTCTTGAGTCAATAAGTATTCAAGCCCTTTGTTATGGCAAGCCTAAATAAGTTCAGGAGTAAACATTTACTTAACAAGTGTTGTGGAAATTCTAACCAAATGAGAGACTTTGTTAATCAACCTTTATTTAATAAGAATTGCAATAATGGAGCTGGTCAACGAGCAAAGTAGGGTTCACAACCTTTATAGACCAAGAACATCCTCCTGAGTACATGACAGAAAACAGATATGCTGGAATGGGTCAAAAGGTGAGGTTTTGTATGTGAGAAAGGAGTATCCCCCAGCCAGATAGCATTTGCTGTGAAGACTGTTCTAATTGTATGGAAACCAGCGTTTGGCCCCTGATATAACGTATTTTGATACAGTATTTGTTAATATCTTTAAACTCATGAGCTGTATGTGGGAGAGAGGGCAAGGACACGGCATGTGTTATTGATGTCACGGGTGAGTGCCAGAAGGTCGGTGTGCCAAGATAGATTGGGGGCCACTGGTGCTAATCTTAGAAGGAGTATGTGATGGAATGGCCTGGCTAGAGTGCCACACAATACCATGTAGGGGGATCCTATTGTAGGAGATGAGTGACACTGTCACGCCCTGGCTCTGGGGACTCTTTAATGTTGAGCCAGGGTGTTAGTTTCTATGTTTTGTGTTTCTATGTTGGCCGGGGTGGTTCTCAATCAGAGGCAACCTGAATCAGCTGTTGCTTGTTGTCTCTGATTGGGACCATACTTAGGTAGTCGTTTGGCATTTGTGTGATGTGGTATCTTGTTCCGTGTAGGTTTGTGTTGGTGAACCTGTGGACTTCACGTATCGTTTGTTGTTTTTGTTCGTGTGTTGTACATCTAATAAATCATGTACGCTTATCACGCTGCGCCTTGGCCCGTTTCATCTAATGACGATCGTGACAGACACTCAATAATGGTTGGCAACTGTTGGATTTGGAAGTAGCTCGGGAAGCATTTTATAAACTGAGAGATTCTTCTATGTAATTCATTCGGATGACAAGAGGCTACACCCGTACCGCTTGTCATATGAATCAAGTACTGTAACATTAAATAACTATGAATCAACTCTCTATCTAAGTGGTCTACTACTCTCTTACATCCTGAAGTACGAGATACCAGAGAAACTCGTCATAACAGCCCCTAAGACAAGATTCTTCTTAACAGCTATCCATACCAGAGCCATCTCCTCCCTGGTACCTCAAAGAACACAAACACCAATTCAATCTATGGATGCAGGCTCTGGGTTGAGGACAAAACCATCATCAATCAGCTGCTAGCCCAAACCCCCAAGGCCAACTCAATTCACACAGACGAGGGAATACTGAGAAACCTTATTCGATGCATAAACATTATTCAAACAATCTTATAATTTTCTACCATATTCCCCCATTTTGAGACTTGCGTCTCAACTTAAAAAATTACATCTTTTAAAAAGACATTAATACAAATGTAGAAAAACAAATAAGGGATCAAACAACTTCTAACTTAAGCATTTAAAAAAACTTCCTGCACTAGTACAGCTTTGGAAAAAATTAAGAGACCACTGCAAAATGTTCTTAAATCAGCATCTCTACATGTATGACAGCCATTCCATTCCAGTGTCTGTTGAATTCCAACAGAGGCACACCTCATTCTACTCAATTAGGTACTGATTAGGTGATCACCTGAACCAAATCTTATTTAACGAGGAAAAGTATAAAAACCACTGCTGTGGTCATCACTATCCTCTTGCAATAGGACCAGCTGGATGGCAAAAACAGTGCTAGTAGTACCTCAAAAGTAATATTAATCAAAAAATAACTATCGACCATGCCAAAAGAGTTGAAAAGGAAAGTTTTGAGTGAGGAAAAGAAGGGTTCAATTCTGGCTTTACTGGCAGAGGGATACAGTGAGCGTCAGGTTGCTTCCATCCTTAACATTTCAAAAAAGGCGGAGAATAAGAACAAGGTCAAGCAGCAGATATTGGGGAAAACAAAGCTACAGACCGGCAGAGGGCGAAAACGACTCTCTACTGACCGGGATGACCGCAACTCATTCGAATGTCACTCAACAACCGTAGGATGACATCAAGTGACCTACAAAAAGAATGGCAAACGGCAGCTGGGGTGAAGTGCACGGCGAGGACGGTTCGAAACAGGCTCCTAGGGGCAGGGCTGAAGTCGTGCAAAGCTAGTGTAGTATCTAAACAGTTTATGACTTTGCTGACGTTTGCAAATGGTGTGTTAGAGGAAGTTGGCTCTGCTTGCGGAAGCATCTGGAAAGCATTACTATAGGGGCCCCCTAAAACAGAGGAGAGTCTGTTATGTGGAGGCCAGGGATTGGTCTGTAGAAAAACCACCCATATTATGTTACATATTATAAATACCATGGTTGGAACAAAGGACAGGAGGAAATAACATATTAGAGATTGGGTCAGTTGTTCTCCAGATGTCTGCAGGAGTCTGTAAATTGACGCTGAAATCTTTGATGTAATAAACCATTATAATCAAGGACAGTGTCAGCTGATTTCTTGTCATCACAGCATAATTAGCATTGTTATTTCGATACCACAGAATGGCGACGAGTACCTTTGGGATGTGTTGCGTCTCTCCAGCGTTCCATTCATGGGCTACGAAGTGACTCCCGCTCAAGAAGCCGGCACATAAGGTGAGATTTCTCACAATTTTGGGCGCTGGTCGGTTCGTGTGCTTGTGTGGGTGTGTGCGCTGAGGAGATGTACCGTTTAAAAGACTTATGTGTGCACTTTGCTGTTATTTGCTGTGGGATAAGAATCTGTTCTAAATTTGTTTGCGTTGAAAACAACGCAAACAGGGCGGAGTGTCTATAGGAATTGATAAAACTGGGCACAGGGATATTTGGCTTGAATAAAATTAAAGGGAAAAGGAATAGAATGAAGGAATAAGGCCAGGAACTAAGGAAAAATGTATACTAATTAGGACGTCGCTGATCTACGAAAGCCCTCAAACGAGGCGATCATTAGGATGGGCCAAAAAATCCTGAAAACTCACTAGGTTGATTTTTAAGGTCAGTTCTGGGAACTGGAGTTTGTGGTAGATACATTCATTTGCATGTTACCCCTCGACATATGGTTGACGAGGTATGTGTTCGAAGTAACCTCTCATTGAATATCTGCAACTCGAGGTAGCAGAAATGTAGAAAGGAACTATGAGAAATAAGGAGCGACGGTAGCGTGCTTTAGAGTATCGTATGAATTAATGCATTCTTGTTGATTGAATTATTTTCGTGTGTGTGTGAGAAAAAATAATAAAATAAAGACGTCTCTGTTGTGCTTCAGCTGTGTGTCGACTCATGTTATGATACGATTTATGTTAGAGATATATACGTATATATGTTTTGGCTGAGAACAGGGGTTTTAGTTTTTTGTAAGGAAATATGTTAGTTAAGGTTAAAATCTTATGAGTCTCCATTAGCGAGAACGTTAATAATTGTTAAAAAACTATGAGCCCCCTGGGAGGAAGTTAAGGTTAAAATCTTATGAGTCTCTAATAAAAGAGAACGTTTAATAATTGTTAACTATATATGAGCCCCTGGGAGGACGTTAAGGTTAAAACCTTGTATGAGTCTCTATAAAAAGAGAATGTTTAATAACTGTTAAAAGACTATGAGCCTACAGGGAGGATTTTAAGATTGTATAGAGATGTTTTGTTATGGATAAGAAAATAACTATAAATCTGCAGATTAAGATAAGTAAAGATAAGAAACTTCGAAGTAGGATTTGTGTTCTATGTTCTGTGTTGGTTTGGGAGTTTTGTTAAGTGTTACTGTTTGTCTGTGTTGGAAATAATGGAGGGACAGCTGGTCTGTCTGCTTTCTGTTGTTTAGCTTGGAGAGAGCTGTTTGGGAGCTCTTCTCACTCTGAAATCGCATTGGTGAATGAACTGCGCATGCGTAGGATTTTATGAGTTTAGAGTTACGTAGAGCAAATATGCCACTCCCCTGCCTGCACTGAACTGCTGTGACATGCAGACAGAGAAGGAGGGGGAGACTTACACACAAATAAAGTATTCTGTTTGTTAAATCGGCTGTTGCTTAACGATGAAACTATTTGATTGAGATCTATTGAATTTATAAATGAGAGATATGTTGACGGATTAAAAATTAAAATTAAAATTAAAAAATAAAATGTTATTGCGCTATTTATAATATTCCGGAGTTAAGCTGTTTGCTTATTTCTTAGCGCGAATGTGAACATAGGTATGTCTAAAAGTGTATTGTATGGTTGAAATAACCCAGTGAGTGCATAAAAGACTAAATTATTGTCTGTTCCTTTGTTCTTCTGTCATGTGAGAGACGAGAAGGAGGAGACAGAGAGAGAGAGGAGGTGCTGACCAGTGCGTCACGCGACAGTGTGTGCTGCCCCGGATCCAGTCCAATCAAAGCCAGTACTGTTCTGTTCACAAAACTTACCTTCCCATACAGGATATTGTGTGTGCCTAGCATATTTCATGTTGTGACAATTTGACAGGGACTTGGCAACAGACTGATCAATTGATGTAATTAAGAATTGCACATTGGAGTTTTTTGTGGATGAGTTGGTTTGGTTAGAGTTGTGTTGGAAATCCAGCACTGACATTATTCTGTAAAATTAAGGTAATTGGGTGATTATTAAGCAATTGGTTTGTGAGTGCTGTAGTGTTGCTGGATTACAGGTCTTTCTTTTTTGGATTGCTCTGAAGTTGACTACTTTCCTTTACTTTTCCTGATAGGATATGGTAAGATTGGCACTAATCAATAATTTTGTAAAATAAAATAAAAATAAAAACATAAATTAATAAATTAATAAAACTAAATAAATATATTGATTAATTAATTAATTAATTACTAAAAAATTAAAACATAAGCTACATAGTCTAAAGTATTTTTTGGTTTACAAATTAATTGGTTTAAAATAATAATAATAATAAAATAATTCACAATAAAGGAATATAAAAGAGTTGTTACAATGGGGAAAAAGGACATCAAAAAACTATGAAAGTAATTACTCCTGTTGATGTAGTAGAAAATAGTGATCCTCTAGTTAATCAAGTGCTTGTGTCGATTTATAAGGCAGACCAAAAGAAAGGGAAAAAGAGGGAACAATGTAAAGAAAAGAGACAAAGAGAGCTGGGTGTCCTTAAGCTGTTTGAAAATGAAGGACAAAAACTGATAAAAGATACCAAAGATAAAAGAAACAGAGGTATAGAGAAAATGGCAAAAGAGGTGAAGGTGACAGAAAAACTAATGGCAGAAGTCAATACACCTTTCTCACATACGGATTCAGCAAAAAGATCCCCACCTTACAAGAAAGAAGTAGAGTTTAAGGACGTCTATCCTCAGCTTCCAGTGATCATTCAGGAGGGTGATTATTGCATCAGAGATGAAGATGAACGAATAATAGAGAGAGGACAAGCAGAAACGACCATAAAGATGAATCCAAACTCCAAAAGTAAGAAGAAAACGAGATGTCTGGAAACTAAGGGTGGAGTGAGGTTCAGGAGGATGGAACTTGAAGATGATGATGATGATGTCAGAGTGATTCAGAAGAGATCATGGGTGGATATGACCCTGTGATCAGACGGAGGTTGGCCAGAGCGGAAAGAAGGGGTGATGGAAGTTGGAAGAAGAAGAATACAAGAGATTCGAGTTCTGATGAAAGTGAAGATGAAGACAGCGATAAAGATTTGGAGATTAAAGGTGCTTCATATTCAAGAGGATTTGATCCTACAATGACTAGCACAGAAGAAATAGAAAAAGATATAGACCGATGCGTATCATGCCTGGATAAGGTGAATAATTTAGAAGAAGTAAGAGAACTGGAAGAACAACTCAAGAAGCTGAAGATACAGAAGAAAAAACTGCTGAAAAAAGGATCCCAAGAATTGGAGAAGAGGTATACATTGAGGCCAAGACAAGGGAGCACAAGTAAGAAGATGATGCCAGTGATAATTCGAGGACAGAACCTGGAGTATAAGCCTTTGCAGAATACCGATATGTCAGATATACTTGAGAAGCTGCCTACTCTTCAAGATGGAGCATATCCTTGGATTTCAAAATTGGAAGAAATTACGGTGGGAACACAGTCTGCCATAGGAGACATTAAGAGACTTTTGGCTAATCTCCTTGGGATTCCAGATATGGGAGACATTTTTCAGAGAGCTGGACTTCATTGATATGTGGGGACTGCGGTGAATGATCCTGAATTGTTGGCTGCAAGTAGAAATCGGCTGTGGAGTGCACTGAAAGATATGTTTCCAACATATGTGCATCCTGACAACATTCTGATTGACCCACTAGGACAACAAGAAAATCCGAGAGCCTATGTGTCAAGAGTTCATCAAGTGTGGAGAAATGTTACCGGAAATGATCCAGATGTGAGTCAAATTGAGCAGTCAATTTTGAGAGCTAAACTGCAGATGGGACTGCCCTCACCATTAAGGAGCAAACTGGCAGAGGTGGTTGGACTTGGAAGCATGACAAAAGGTGTCTATACAGATCATATAGCCCATCAAGTGGATCTGTACCGGAAAAAGGAACACAACCAGAAAGAACAGGACTAAGAAACTCTCAGAAAACTCAATCAAATACAACTGGTGGAGAATAAGAAGAAGAAACAAGCTTTGGTTATGCAGAATCAGTGTGCACCAAATCAACAATCACTGCCACAGCTTCAACCGGACCAGTTCCAACCGCAATTGTACCAGCCACCAATAGCGGTACCAGTTGTTTCATATCCACAGCCAGTTTCTGGACAGACACAGAATTGGAGAGGAAGAGGACAAGAAGGCTTAGGAAGAGGAAGAGGAGGAAGATTTAAGCCATACTTCCAGCAATCTTCAGAAGTGTGTAATAATTGTGGACAGGTTGGTCACTTTGCTCGTGAATGTAATGGGCCAGGAGGAAACACTAGAGGGAATTTCAGAGGAAGAAACAGGGGCCAGTCAAGATCATCTGGAGGACCAGTGAACCCTTATAGGGGCCCGGAGCAAGGATTCTAGGGGTGCCCAGAAGATCCGAAAGGGGGGTGTCAGCTGGTAGCATCAGGACCGGAAAAAGATCCAACAATTGAGGTGAAAGTAAACAACCGACCATTGGATGTGATGGCGGATAGCGGAGCTGCTTTTACCTGTGTTCGGCCTGAAGATGCTACACATCTCCCTATGTCCAATCAACTAATTAGGACAATCGGGTTTGAGGGAGTGAAACAGCTGATTCCTCTTACGGAACCAATTGAGCTCTGCTATGAAAATCTGAAAATTACAATACCCATACTGGTATCAGAACATACACCTATTGCATTGTTGGGAAGAGATGCATTGTGTAAGTTGAACTGTACAATATAATGTACACCAGATGGCTGTCTGGTAGAAGTGCCAATGGAAAAGGTTTACCAATTGTTGATGATGACAGAGATGTATTCTTCTTCAGTATTCTGGATTGGAAATCTCAGTGAAGATTTCTTGAAGCAGGCTAAGATATGGGATAAATTTATTGTGGCAAATATGCCAGATGCGAGGCTTCTGGAATATCCATTTCATTGTACGCGCAAGTATTTCAAGAATGCTGCCCAATCGAACTCAGAGGAATGGTCGAGTCATCAACCAAAGAAAGTTCAACTCAGCTCATGTTGCATAATTTTAGGACCACAAGGAGCAGCTATGAAGATAAACACAGACGATTATCTGGATAAAGAATTTGAGATTGAGAAGAGTGTGCCACATGTGACCTTGTTGGTTTCTGAAGGCTATGAGCAGAAGCAAATAGGAGAAATGATGACAGAAGCAGAGAAAGCTGTTTTCGTACCGATGAAAGAGAATTTGGCGATTTGGAGGAGTGAAGATCAGCGATTTCTCAAAATCATGATTTCGGCTCAAGGACAAGGAGAGCCACAAGCTGTACGGATGACACATGAATCTATTTGCAGTGTGAAGATGGATTCAGACCCTATGAAAGAGGAGATGTTGCAACAAGTTCCAGAATGTTTGTGGTCTCAACATAGTACCGATATTGGACTTGTGAAATCAGCCCAACCGGTGAAAGTTGAACTTCGACCAGGAGCCAGACCCCCTTGGAAGAATCAGTATCCATTGAAAGATGAAGCAATCCAAGGGATCGAACCACAAATTGAAGGACTTTCGAAAGCAGGTGTTTTAAGGACAACAAAAAATCCTCAGAGTAACACACCTTTGTTGTCTGTAAAAAAAACAGATGAAACTTATAGTGTGGTTCATGATTTGAGAGCGGTGAATGAGGTAGTGACTGACTTTCCAGCAGAAGTGCCAGACCCGCAAACCTTGTTAGCCCAAATTCCTCCTGAAGCGACACATTTTACGGTGTTAGACTTATGTGGTGCATTTTTTAGTGTTCCACTTAGTGTAGAAAGTCAGGGTTTATTTGGGTTCACATATAAGGGACAGCTCTATGAGTACAGTCGTTTGCCACAGGGGTACAAGCATAGCCCCCACATTTTCAATAAAGTACTGAAGGATGATTTGGTAGGGATAGATCAGATATTGCAAAGCACTGTCATTCAGTACGTAGATGATATAATTATCTGCTCACAGAATAAGGAAACATGTCATAGAGACTCAATTAAATTGCTACAGGTATTGGCAGAAAAGGGGCATAAGGTTTCACAGAAAAAGTTGCAATATTGCCAGGAGGTTGTTTATTTGGGTCAGAAAATAACGCATGGACATAGAAGCATTACGGACAGTCAATTGGAAGCTATTCGTAAGGCTCCGAAGCCTAGAACTGTCAGAGAGATGATGACATTTCTTGGTATTGCTGGTTATTCTTCAGCTTGGGTTGAGAGCTATACTAGTTTGACGGGACCTTTGAGAGCTATGGTTAAGGATACTGGAAATGGTCAACTCCATAGCAATCTTTCCTGGACACAGGAAGGCCATGTGGCATTTGAAACAATCAAACAGAGGTTGCAGGAGGCACCTGCACTCACACTACCAGACTACTCTAAGATTTTTTTGCGATATGTGTCTACTTCTACTGGAGGTAGATATGCATGTGCAGTTCTTTGTCAGCCGACAGGCACAGAGACGAATCCTCAGCCTATTTCCTACTACTCTACTGCCTATTCAGAAGTAGAACTAGGGCTACCACTGTGCTACAGAGCAATGGTGGGAGTATATTCAATGTATGACAAAGCATAATCTGTTACGATGGGTTACCCAGTAACAATTCCTACCCATTATAGTCTCAGAAATCTTCTGAACTATGGGAAATATACATTGACTATGCCTAGGCTCAGAGACTATCATAGATGTCACCCTAGTGAGGTGTGATACGGTGAATCCAGCCGAGAATTTGCCAACTTCAGAGGATGGTGAGCCACATGATTGTGTCCAAGAAGCAGAGAAATACTCGAGGCTTAGATCAGATTTGCAAGCCTTTCCATTACGTGAGGCAGACCTGGAGTATTGGACTGATGGATCTTGTTATCGTGTGGGAGATAAATTGTGTGCTGGCTATGCAGTAGTTAAAGCCCAAGGAACTGGATTTGTTGTTGAAAAGGCTGAAGTAATACCACAGCCTGTGTCTGCACAACTTGCTGAACTTGTGGGGCTAACAGAAGCATGTTTGTTAGCAGAAGGAAAGCGAGTGACGATATACACTGATTCAGCATATGCACATAGTGTATGTCATTTGTTTGGAGCAGTGTGGAAAGGTTGGGGGTTTAAGAAAACGGATGGTTCTCCGATACAACATCATGCGCAAATAATGAAATTGTTGCATGCTATGATGAAGCCTAAAGAGATAGCGATAGCTAAGTGTGCAGCTCATAAAACAGATGTGTCAAAAGTCACACAAGGGAACAAAGCTTTCTTTTGATGCAGGAAGCTGCTTCTACGATCGACAAACAGTTATGGCTAGACAGAGGTGCCGTCAAAGATGCTACTGGTCTTTGGAGAAACCATGAGGGGTTGATAGTAGCGCCTCTAGACCTATTAGGTCTGATGATTCAGGAAGCACATGGGTTAGCTCATGTTGCAAGGAGGGAGGTTAGGAGAAAGATCACCAAGGAGTATGGTTTTTGGGCACCATATTTGCTTGAACAGGTTGACTATGTCATAGGCAGGTGCACAATCTGTCTGAAAAATAATGTTCGCAGGGGTGTGACTGTTCTTCCTGGTTACATTCCTACACCGAGAGGTCCTATGCGTGAGTTGGTTATCGACTTTGTTGATATGATCAAACCAGTTGATGGGAAAAGATACATGTTGGTGGTTGTAGATAAATTTTCACGATGGCCGGAGGCCTGTCCAACCAAGCGAAAAGATGCTCAATCGGTTGCCAAGTTCTTGTGTAAAGAAGTCATAAGCAGGAGGGGACTACCTGATCGAATATCCTCAGATAATGGGAAAGAATTTGTGGATAAATCAGTGAAATTGATGTTGCAAAAATTGGGAATTAAGCAACGTCTTGGAGCAGTTTATCACCCACAAAGTCAAGGGATTTGTGAAAAAATGAACGGTGTCTTGAAAAATCGCATTGTCAAAATATGTCAGCATACGGGTCTAAACTGGATAGCGGCGCTTCCTTTAGCATTAATGGTGTGTCGCTCAAGTGAGTTGCGTGATCTACGTATGACACCCCATGAACTGGTTACAGGAAGAAGGATGCCTACGCCTTGTTTGCGAACAAGCGGAAAGGGTCCAAGCTTGGCTCTTTTGGAAGATGAAATGAGAGCGTACGTTACATATATGGCCAATTTTCATAAAAAGTTGTCCACATATGTTTCTGACAGGCAAAGAAAAGAAAAGGTGCAGGAGAAGCTTGATTAGCAAAAAAGGAGTACAGTGCAACCTGGGGACAAGGTGTTCGTGAAGGTATTTAGAAGGAAGTGGTATAACGAACGTCGTGAAGGACCATTTGAAATTGTTCGTTGTACTGGAACAGCTGTCCAGGTTAAAGGGTCTCCAACATGGTATCATTTGTCACATTGTGTTAAAGCGCCTGGAGAAGAGGTGCCACGCGCAGAGAGACAGGATGTTGAAGGCTCAAGAGAGCAGGATGAAGATAGGGGAGAACAGGCAGAAGGATGGATGCATGACAATATCCAGAGTGAAAACCCAGAAGGAGAGATTGTCCATGTTGTGGACAACGTTGATGATAATGTTTACACTTCTGATGATGCCAGAGATGACTCTGCAATGGATGGAAAGGAAAGGAGATTTGGGGACATTGATTTTCAATACGTCCCAGAAACAACAGGGAATATTTCAGTGGAATGTTAAACAGCGGAGATCACCAAGGGCAACTCTGTTACAGGAGAAGCTGGTGATTCGGTTAGACAAAGTAGGCCCAGACCAGTTAGGAGGAAAGTCAGACCAAAACGTTACGAAAACTAGGGTTGAAGTAACTCTAGGAAAGTCAGCTCAGCTTCCATGTCAGTGCACGAGAGAGAACAGTGGTGAAGGGAAATTTAGCGTTCAGTGGGAAGATAGATATGGCAGGAGTTTAGATCTGTTAGGAGCAGTTGCATTGAGAAAGTATGCGTTGCTGAATGATAAGAGAAGACTGAAGATAGAGGGTGATTGCAGTCTCTATGTGTACAATTCCCAGCAGGAGGATCAAGGTGATTATAAATGTATTTTTTATAATCCACAGTTTGAAAGTGAGGGATTAGAGTTGGGACTGAGAGTTAATGTAGTGAGACTAGTGGTGATAGATGGAAATACAAGTAAAGAGCTCCAAGCTGTAGGGAAAATAGATTAATCAACAACAATGACATCAACACTTCAGCCTAATACAACAACAGTGAGAAGCAATTCAACTCTTTCAACATTGACAGATATTAAAGCTATAAATGTATCACATTTGATTACAATGGCGCCTCAGAAAATCGCTCCAACACTAATTTTAGAAGAAAAGACTGTCATTAGGGTTAGGATGGGTGGTACAGATTATCTTCCTTGTAGATGTGAGAGACGGAGTGGGGGTGGTGACATTCCTCCCACGTGGAGAGATAATTATGGAGAAGAAGTGTTGTTATCAGGACCAGAAGTAGAAGCTGTTTCATCTAGTCAAAGGAAGTATATTTTGTACAACGATATGAAGTGGAAGAGGGTTATGAGTGATTGCTCACTTATTTTGCGTAATGTTACATGGGAAGATCAGGGAGAATATATGTGTACTTATTTAGAGCCAGCGTTAAAATTTGTTCCGGTTAAGAATTATTGGTTAAAAGGCTATGTAACTCGTAAGGTGACACTTATGAAAGATTTAAAGTCTGTTGAAGTTTCCACAGTCACCAAAGGAGTTCAGGAGCAGTATATTACAGTAGCCACACCAACAGTAAATAATACACAGAGGACATCTGTCACTTTGCCACTGGAAATAATTAAGAGTGTTAATACATCAACTAAAGCCACTATTTTAACAGTAACTTTGAAAGAGATTAATGTTACGACGGCGATAACAAATTTCGGAAATGTGACACGGACACCAACAACAACTTTTCTGAAACTAAAGGATGTAGTAAGAGTGACTCAGAAGTTTATGATACGGGTGGAGAGTGCTGTGAATGGTAGTAAGGATAGTGTTGAAATAGGAGAGCAGATGGTAGTAGAGAATGATGTAGATTCATCTGAAATAGTGCAGAATACTATCCTGGAGGTAAAGGATGAATTCTTTAATTTTGATGGAACACCAGAAGATATATCTGATCAATACCGCTCGTTAGGGAAGAGAGAAATTAAATGGAAGGCATATGGATTTGATTCTTCTGTTTTGCCAATTAAAGATGGATGGGCAGGTAGGAATCTATGGTTCCAGCAGTTAACTCATTCTGTAAGATCCGTGAGGAATCTTGAGGGTCCATGTCTGTTGAGAATTCCAGCACCAGGCACATGGGGTTCAATCTTAGAGACGGTGGCTCAACCTCTCTCAACTACGTGTCAATCTTATGCTTTATCATGGCTGTTGTATCAGCAACAATCATTAACAGATATAATGATGTCGTTGTTGAAGCATTTGTTTAGGCCTAGGTTTAAGTGTTCTTGGTTAAATTAATTACCCTATGTGAATTTGTTAGATCAGAAGGAAAATCAGTTAACAGCGATTCCTGAAGCATTGGAGGTGAAACCCGTGAGGGCTAAAAGCTGTTTTTGTTCAAATAAAACATATGATGGACCGGGTATGTTTATGGGAATATCAGATTGTGATGATTATATGATGACTTTGGGTAAGCATGAACGTAAGTTTAGTAATGAGAAATATAAAGTAACTTGTTATGTTCCAGTTAGTTTTGAAGAGCAGGACTTTGATGGTGAAAGATCAGCTTTTGCCTGGCAATGTGACTATTGGGAATTTTCGAGATATTTGGTGGGTTTGTGGCGATAAAGCATATATATTCTTACCCTATGGATGGACAGGATGTTGTTACATGTCGACGTTGAATCTTCCATATGAGGTTTTTACCATTCAAAGAGGGGAAGCACCGGAGACAGATAAATCTGATTCTAGGTCTTGAAATAGGGTGAAAAGGGAAATGGCGCAATTTCATAGTCTGGAATCCTACCATTGGAGGATAAGTCTAGGAGAGAAGTGGGGACTTGGACTTTTTCCATGGTATGGTGTAACATTTCTGGCAGATCACATTGATAATATTACCTAGTTTGCAGGGTTTTGCAAATGAAACGATAAGAGGGTTTAACCTTCTGTCAAATACTCAAAGAAGTCACAGACTGACGCTGTTGAAACATGACATGGCTCTTGACTATATTTTAGCCAAACAAGGTGGCTTATGTTTGGCTATGAACTTGACGGGGGATGATTGTTATACTTTGATCCCCGATAGTTCCGATATTATCACTAGTGTTATAGATGCATTGAAGAATGTAAGGGATGCGTTTGGTAGATCTGAAGGAGCTGGATGGTCAGCGAAGGCTTGGTTGCAAGATCAGTTAGGCCCAGTGGGAGCAGTGATAGTTCAGATTTTAGTGGCCGCTCTTGTAGCGCTGTGTGTGATGTTTTGCTTTTGTACTTTGTTATTGACTTTTGCGAAGGCTATGATATTGAGATGGGTTGGAGTTGTGATGCCTGGAGACAACACTCAGATGCCGTTGTTAACTGTTACTGATCTAGATTGAGATAAACAAGTGGGACTGGATGGAGTATTGATGGATAGATATCCATTTTGAATATCCGATCATTTTTCACGTCTTTACATATTATTGTGATATTTAGTATTTTCTTATGAATCAAAGGGGGGAAATGGAATGTGATTCATTTTATATATCATTTTATATATCATTTTTATATTATTGTTGATATTGATGTTTTAATTTGCATGTGTTGTTTGGCAAAAGATACTGGTTGGTGTTTTCTTTTCTTCCAGAAGCATATGGGGGAATGTGTAGAGGGGATTCAAATACTCAAACATGGACAATATGAATGGACTGGAGGAAGTGGAACAAGGAAGGTGTGGAAATGTTCAGATTCCATCATCGACGTTGCATTGAAAGTCGACACTGCTGAGGAGATGCAGTGTAGTGGACTACATTCCAGTGTCTGCAATGATATATAGACATATTTGTATGTGTAATACATAATTTGTGTCATATTCTTTCTGTGTTAATTTTTGAAGAATGATGTTTTCTGTTGTTGGGTACATGTGGGGACCTCAGATGTTTTTGTTTATTTCGTGGATGATTAGGGATATTGGGTCTGGGCAGGGACAGAGAGAATCCACAGGAGGGTACGATGGGTCGACCAACCTGAATATGGACATTTTTGATTGTATTTTGTTTTCTGAGGCTTTCATGTGTATTCAATTGCATCATAGTTTAAATGCATTGATAAAGATTTATAAATTGATCTGGAGTACTTAGGTGGTTGCCTGGGGCAGAGGGTCCGTGAGAGAATTTTACTGTCTTGATTGATTGATGGATATTTGGAAAGAAAGCTGCCAGACAGGTTTTTCGCTCTCACACTCCATAGAGATTAGTTCATATTTCATATAAATTTATTTACACTCCATAGAAAAATGTGTTTACTCTCCATACATTTTGGTTTATTGCTAAAGTTACTCAATAAGAAAAATTGTTATTTGTCATAATCCTATTATTTTTGTTTTCGAGACTTAATTAGTCTCGAAGGGGGGAAATATGTAGTATCTAAACAGTTTATGACTTTGCTGACGTTTGCAAATGGTGTGTTAGAGGAAGTTGGCTCTGCTTGCGGAAGCATCTGGAAAGCATTACTATAGGGGCCCCCTAAAACAGAGGAGAGTCTGTTATGTGGAGGCCAGGGATTGGTCTGTAGAAAAACCACCCATATTATGTTACATATTATAAATACCATGGTTGGAACAAAGGACGGGAGGAAATAACATATTAGAGATTGGGTCAGTTGTTCTCCAGATGTCTGCAGGAGTCTGTAAATTGACGCTGAAATCTTTGATGTAATAAACCATTATAATCAAGGACAGTGTCAGCGGATTTCTTGTCATCACAGCATAATTAGCATCGTTATTTCGATACCACACTAGAAAAAAGCCCTTCATCAATGAGAAGCAAAGAAGAACCAGGCTGAGGTTTGCAAAAGACCATAAGGATTGGACCGTAGAGGACTGGAGTAAGGTCATCTTCTCTGATGAGTCCAATTTTCAGTTTTGCCCAACACCTGGTCATCTAATGGTTAGACGGAGACCTGGAGAGGCCTACAAGCCACAGTGTCTCGCACCCACTGTGCAATTTGGTGGAGGATCGGTGATGATCTGGGGGTGCTTCAGCAAGGCTGGAATCGGGCAGATTTGTCTTTGTGAAGGACGCATGAATCCAGCCACGTACAAGGAGGTCCTGGAAGAAAACTTGCTTCCTTTTACTCTGACATTGTTCCCCATCTCTGAGGATTGGTTTTTCCAGCAGGACAATGCGCCATGCCACACAGCCAGGTCAATCAAGGTGTGGATGGAGGATCACCAGAACAAGACTCTGTCATGGCTAGCCCGATCTCCAGACCTGAACCCCATTGAAAACTTCTGGAATGTGATCAAGAGGAAAATGGATGTTCACAAGCCATCAAACGAAGCCGAGCTGCTTGAATTTTTGCGCCAGGAGTGGCATAAAGTCACCCAACATCAATGTGAAAGACTGGTGGAGAGCATGCCAAGACGCATGAAAATCTGGGTTATTCCACCAAATATTGATTTCTGAACTCTTCCTAAGTTAAAACATTAGTATTGTGTTGTTTACAAATGAACATGAACTTATTTTCTTTGCATTATTCGAGGTCTGACAATTTTTTTGTTATTTGGACCAGTTGTCATTTTCTGCAAATAAATGCTCTAAATGACAATATTTGTATTTGGAATTTGGGAGAAATGTTGTTAGTAGTTTATAGAATAAAACACAAATGTTAATTTCACCCAAACACATACCTATAAATAGTAAATCTCTTAATCTTTTCCAGAGCTGTGTATTACCCTTGTAAATGACCATCCGTTGGATCATTGAGTTTTTAACCTTAACAGAAAATAATGTTAAGAAATTCTCAACAATCTAAGTCGGAGTACATATTTCATCAGTACGAAACACAATCATCATGTTGATACTGAGCACACTCCCATTGGTCAGCATGGTGGAAATAGCCATTTCCATCCCTGTAGCACCATCTGTAGAAACTAAAATTAGCATATATTGTTGGACAAGTCCAGGTAGTGACTCCCGGTTTAAGTAACATTTCTTCCGTTGGTGCCTAATGAACATAACCCAGGACAAGCATCATGATCCCAAAATGTATAAGGGCAATGCCTATGTATTCTATGTGCCATTAGCACAAACCTGCTATAGATCCTGAATTTGGTAATGGATAGAGGTCAAATAGGATCAGATTCACTCTCAGGATCAGAGGGTTCCCCCTCTCCATTCAGCAGGGGCATGGTGAGAATAGTGTCAACATCTTTAGCCCACAACTTCTTTACACATGTCACAATTAGCATAACAACAATCAATCCCTAACATATTAATTTCTTCACTCACAGTTATTAACATACTAAAAACTTACTCAAATCAATTAGTCAGTTTAGAAAAAACCATTCAGTTTCCAAATCATAATTAAACCCCAATTAATTATCCAACCCAAATTTAGAATGACATTGCTTAATGATTCACGTTGGTTCGATCACTCAAAGTTAAAGCCCTCAAGTTAACACACACAGACAGAATGTACATTTACATTACCATACAGTAGAATTATCCATAATTCTAGTATTAACTTTCTCATCACGATTATATATCACGTTTCAGGAGAAGACACAGATGCAGACAGTGTCGAAGTAAGAAAAGTTTATTACAAAATCAGGGGCAGGCAAACGACAGGTCAAGGGCAGGCAGAGGTCAGTAATCCAGATCGGAGTCCAAAAGGTACAGAACGGCAGGCAGTCTCAGGGTCAGGGCAGGCAGAGGTCAATAATCCAGGGTGGTGTGACAAGGTACAGAACGGCAGGCTCAGGGCAGGCAGAGATCAATAATCCAGGGTGGTGTGACAAGGTACAGAACGGCAGGCTCAGGGTCAGGGCAGGCAGAATGGTCAAAACCGGGAAAACTAGAAAACAGGAAAGAAAGGGGAAAACACAACAACGAACTGGCAACAGACAAACAGAGAACACAGGTATAAATACACTGGGGATAATGGGGAAGATGGGCGACATCTGGAGGGGGCTGGAGACAATCACAAAGACAGGTGAAACAGGGGTGGAGGCCGCGATGGTCCGGAACTCCAGGGCGAACTCAGAGGCGGTCCTAGATCCCTGGCGTAGTTGGAGTAGATGCTCACCCCCTCCACAGGATGATAAAACACAGAGTGGAAGAGGAGGGTAAAGCGCTCGTAGGACTCAACCTCGGGTCCGCCCGTATCCCAAACCGCGGCACCCCAGTCCAGGGCCCGTCCGGTCAGTGCCGAGATGACTGTGGCAACCCTGTCTCTCCCGGAGAAAGCCTCGGCGTAGCGAGAAAGGTACAGGTCGCATTGCAGAAGGAATCACTTGCATCTCGCTGGCGCGCCGTCAACATGCTCTGGGAGGGACAGGGGTATTCTGCGGACCGGCTCAGATGGAACGGAGGCAGGTAGTGTGTTGTGGGGGCTGGTGCCGGAACCAGTGCTGGAGACTCGAGGGACTGCACTTTCCCCTCCAACTGCAGGATGGTTGCCAGAACGCTGTCCATGGTGCTGTCGAGTCTGGAGAGACAGTCCTCGTGATGCTTGACTGTCTCTACGATGGTCGCCAGCTCGGCCTTTCCCGCTGTCTCCATTTTTATGGGTAGATTATTCTGTCACATTGTATAATTATTTGAAGACAGGCACAGGAATACGTATTAGGGGTTTTATTACTCCACCCAACACAAACACGTTTACATACAAAACGGATGTAACCCAAACAAAGAGCGAGGCACAACCTCTACACAATACACTGGATGAGACCTGTAAACAACAAGAGCACAATACACGGTAACACGAGACCAACGGACATGGGACATTAATCGACAAGGACAATGGGGAACAGAGGGCACATATATAGACATACTAATCAGGGGAATATGTGAACCAGGTGTGCGTAATGAGACAAGACAGTCCAGGGTTGGTGGTAATGATCCATGTCAGTGACACTTAGAAAGCCGGTGACGTAGACCTCCGGAACTGGTGAACGGAATGAGCAGAAGTACCGGGGGGGATCCGTGACAATCATACTTACTTTACAGTGGCTTGACAGGACCATGTTGGACAAAACAGTACGGCAACTACCCTTCACCTCACCTCTCAATTTTATTTTCATTTTACCTTTATTTATTCAGAGAAAAACACATTGAGAACACGTTCTATTATACAAGAGTGCCCTGTTGACATTGTTAAAAGACAAAACACAACAAAAACATGAAAGTACTCCAACACAGGGAAATACATTACAACAACCAGAAACAAACACATTACCCCTTAAGAGTATCCTCCATCAATGCTTTAAATTCATTTAACGGCACAAAGCTAATTTTGCAGAATATTCCACTTCTGCCTAGAAGATACATTTACATTTTAGTCATTTGGCAGAGGCTTTTAGCTAAGCGGCTTAAAGAGATGCTCCGGGACTTTTGTATAATCTTTAGCCAATAGTTCTGAAAGTCGCACTCATGGAGCCAAAAGTGTTTCAAACTAGGAATTTCGTGGCTAATTGACAGTAATTCTGCTCAATATGCATGTATGAAACTACACATTGACATGTCCAGCCCAAAGCTGTCGTCAAGGCAAAGAAGAAGAATCTCAAATATAAAATATATTTTGATTTGTTTAACACTTACTACATGATTCCATATGTGTTATTTCATAGTTTTGATGTCTTCACTATTATTCTACAATGTAGAAAATACAGTGCCTTGCAAAAGTATTCATCCCCCTTGGCATTTTTCATATTTAGTTGCATTACAACCTGTAATTTAAATGGATTTTTATTTGGATTTCATGTAGTGGACATACACAAAATTTCAAAAAATTATACAAAATAAATAACGGAAAAGTGGTGCGTGCATATGTATTCACCCCCTTTGCTATGAAGCCCCTAAATAAGATCTGGTGCAACCAATTACCTTCAGAAGTCACATAATTAGTTAAATAAAGTCCACCTGTGTGCAATTAAATTGTCACATGATCTGTCACATGATCTCAGTATATATACACCTGTTCTGAAAGGCCCCAGAGTCTGCAACACCACTAAGCAAGGGGCACCACCAAGCAAGCGGCACCATGAAGCCCAAGGAGCTCTCCAAACAGGTTAGGGACAAAGTTGTGGAGAGGTACAGATCAGGGTTGGGTTATAAAAGAATATCAGAAACTTGGAACATCCCACGGAGCACCATTAAATCCATTATAAAAAAATTGAAAGAATATGGCACCACAACAAACCTGCCAAGAGAGGGCCACCCACCAAAACTCACGGACCAGGCAAGGGGGGCATTAATCAGAGAGGCAACAAAGAGACCAAAGATAACCCTGAAGGAGCTGCAAAGCTCCACAGCGGAGATTGGAGTATCTGTCCATAGGACCACTTTAAGCCGTACACTCCACAGAGCTGGGCTTTACGGAAGTGTGGCCAGAAAAAAGCCATTGCTTAAAGAAACTCCCCTAACATATGGAAGAATGTACTCTGGTCAGATGAGACTAAAATTGAGCTTTTTGGCCATCAAGGAAAATGCTATGTCTGGCGCAAACCCAACACCTCTCATCACCCCGAGAACACCATCCCCACAGTGAAGCATGGTGGTGGCAGCATCATGCTGTGGGGATGTTTTTCATCTGCAGGGACTGGGAAACTGGTCAGAATTGAAGGATTGATGGATGGCGGTCAAGGCAGGGAAATTCTTGAGGGAAACCTGTTTCAGTCTTCCAGACTGGTTCACCTTCCAGCAGGACAATGACCCTAAGCATACTGCTAAAGCAACATTCAAGTGGTTTAAGGGGAAACATTTACATGTCTTGGAATGGCCTAGTCAAAGCCCAGACCTCAATCCAATTGAGAATCTGTGGTATGACTTAAAGATTGCTGTACACCAGCGGAACCCATCCAACTTGTAGGAGCTGGAGCAGTTTTGCCTTGAAGAATGGGCAAAAATCCCAGTGGCTAGATGTGCCAAGCTTATAGAGAAATACCCCAAGATACTTGCAGCTGTAAATGCTGCAAAAGGTGGGTCTACAAAGTATTGACTTTGGGGGTGTTGTCACGGTTTCGGCCGAGGCTGCTCCTCCTCCTTGTCCGGGCAGGCTTCGGCGGTCGTCGTCCCTGGAGTACTAGCTGCCACCGTTGTATGTTATCGATGTTTGTTTGGTGTTGTCTTAGTTGTACACCTGTTTCCGTTTAGTGTTAATTATGTGTCCTATAAGTTCTCGTTTTGTTAGTCGTGTGTTGTGTGTAATTGTCCCCCTGTCAGCAGGTGCTGTATTGTTTTGCTCCATTGTTTTGGAGAGTTTTCGCACTTGTGTGCGCACTTATTTGTATTTTGGTGTTTACGCATGGTGTGCGTAATCGCTCGCCTCCGGGCTCTTTTGAGGCCCGTTTGTTATTTCTTGGTCGTCTACTAAAGTGTGTTGGACGAAGCTTCTGTGTCCTGCGCCTGATTCCTGCACCACATCCACATTCAGCTATTCCTGACAGAATTACACACCAACGATGGAATCAGCAGGAGCAGCAGCAGCGCCCGAGTCGTGGGAGGAGCGCGTCCGCGGGCAGGACGACAGGATCCATCAAATCGGGACCGCCCTGCAGGACGTAATAAATACTCTGCAGCAATGGGAGAACAGAGGGGTACCCACACCTCCACCTACCTCACCACCCCCATCGGCCAGTCCGCCCATCCAAGCTCCGGAACCCAGTGGGATTCGGCTCTCGCTCCAGAGGGCGTATGATGGCACCGCTGCCGGGTGTCAGGGGTTCCTCCTGCAGGTGGAATTCTACCTGGCCACCATACACCCGGCGCCCTCGGGACACGAGAGCGTTTCCACCCTCATCTCCTGTCTCACCGGCAAAGTGTTGGAGTGGGCCAACGCCGAATGGAGGGGGATAGACGCTGCCACTATCACCTACGCGGAGTTCTTCCGCCGCTTCAGGGCCGTGTTCGACCATCCACCTGAGGGAAAGCGGCGGGGAGCGTCTATTCTACCTCCGACAGGGAAGAGGAGCGCCCAGGAGTTCACCTTGGAATTCCGGACTCTAGCGGCGGATGCAGGGTGGAATGAGCGGGCCCTCATCGACCACTATCGATGCAGTCTGCGGGAGGACGTCCGCCGAGAGCTGGCCTGCAGGGACACCAACCTCTCGTTCGACCAGTTGGTGGACATGTCCATCCGTCTCGACACCCTGCTGGTCACCCGCGGACGTCCCGAGTGGGGGCCGTCCATTCCATCCTCCAGCACCTCCGAGCCGAGCCCTATGGAGCTCGGAGGTGCTGGCGCTAGAGAGAGGAGGAGAAGGAGCCCGAGGGGGACCGTCCCCTGCACCAACTGTGGCCGTGGAGGGCACACAGCGGCTAGGTGCTGGGAAGGGTCTCCAAGGGACGAGACAACAGGCCACGCACTGGGAGTCCTTCCAGGTGAGTAGGCGCCCCACTTACCCAGAGCTCTCTGTTGTGCACCTATGTATACCTGTCAGTTTTCCACAGGTTGCACCTCATTCCCAGCATAAGGCACTAGTAGATTCAGGCGTAGCTGGGAATTTTGTTGATCGGAATTTTTGTGTTAAGTTAGGGATTCCCCTCCTTCCTGTCAATGCTCCCTTCCCTGTACATGCACTAGATAGCCGCCCGTTGGGATCGGGGTTGATTAGGGAGGTCACAGCGCCACTTAGGATGAGTACGCAGGGGGGTCATGAGGAAACTATTCAGTTATATCTGATCGACTCTCCTGCGTATCCAGTGGTGCTGGGGGCTTCCCTGGTTGATTACCCCATAACCCCTCTATTTTGTGGCAACAGAGGGCTCTTAAGGAGTGGTCTGCCCAGTGTGTGGGGCGATGTCTGGGTGTTTCCGTGGGGGCGACCTCGGTGGAGAGTCTGAACCAAGTGCTCGCAATGCACATTCCCCCCTGAGTATGAGGGAGGTAGCACTCGTGTTTAGCAAGGCGAGGCGGCGCGATTGCCACCTCATAGACAGGGGGATTGTGTGATAGACCTCCAGGCAGGAGCAGCGCTTCCGCGGAGCCATGTGTGTCCTCTGTCTCAAGAGGAGAAGGGGGCTATAAAGACATACATAGCCAAGTCTCTGAGACAAGGATACATACGGCCCTCCACTTCCCCTGCGTCCTCAAGCTTCTTTTTTGTGAAGAAAAAGGATGGAGGATTGCGCCCGTGTATTGATTACCGTAGTCTCAATCAGATCACTGTGAAATACAGTTATCCACTCCCTCTGATTGCGACTATGACGGAATTATTACACGGAGCGCGTTTCTTCACAAAACTGGATCTCAGGAGCGCCTACAACTTGGTGCGCATTAGGGAGTGTGATGAATGGAAGACAGCATTTAGTACCACCTCGGGTCATTACGAGTATCTCGTCATGCCATACGGGTTGATGAATGCTCCTTCAGTCTTCCAATCCTTTGTGGATGAGATCTTCCGGGACATGCAGGGGCAAGGTGTGGTCGTGTACATTGACGACATTCTAGTGTACTCGTCTTCCCGAGCCGAGCATGTAGCGCTGGTGCGCCGAGTGTTGAGGAGGCTGCTGGAGCACGACCTGTACGTCAAGGCAGAGAAATGTCTGTTTTTCCAGGAGTCTATCTCCTTTTTGGGTTATCAGTTGTCCGCGTCAGGGGTGAAGATGGAGGTTGACCGTGTGTCAGCCGTGCGTAATTGGCAAACCCCAACCACGGTTAAAGAGGTGCAGCAGTTCTTGGGTTTTGCGAATTACTACCGGATGTTTATCCGGGGTTTTGGACAGGTGGCAGCTCCCATAACTTCTCTTCTGAAGGGGGGTCCGGTGCGCTTGCAGTGGTCAGCTGAGGCGGACAGGGCGTTTGGGAGACTGAAGGGCCTGTTTACTTCAGCTCCGGTGCTGGCAAATCCGGATCCCGCTTTACCATTTCAGGTAGAGGTGGACGCGTCTGAGGCCGGTATAGAGGCCGTGCTATCGCAATGGTCCGGCACCCCACCTAAACTCCGCCCTTGTGCCTTTTACTCCAAGAAGCTCAGCCCGGCGGAGCGAAATTATGACGTAGGGGGACAGGGAGCTGTTAGCCGTGGTACAGGCCCTAAAGGTGTGGAGGCATTGGCTTGAGGGGGCTCCACACCCTTTCCTCATTTTGACTGACCACCGTAACCTGGAGTACATCCGGGCAGCTAGGAGACTCAACCCTCGCCAGGCTCGGTGGAACATGTTTCTAGCCCGGTTCGTATTTAAAATCACGTACATCCCTAGGTCCCAGAACGGTAAGGCAGACGCCCTGTCCCGGCGGTATGACACAGAGGAGAGGTCCGTTGAGCCCACTCCCATACTACCGGAGTCTTGTCTGGTGGCACCGGTAGTGTGGGAGGTCGATGCTGAAATCGAGCGGGCGTTGCGTACCGACCCTAGCCCTCCACAGTGTCCTGTGGGTCGTACGTACGTTCCGCTCGAGGTTCGGGATCGACTTATATATTGGGCTCACACGTCACCCTTCTCTGGACATCCAGGTATTGGCCGGACAGTGCACTGCCTTAGCGCTAAGTACTGGTGGCCAACGTTAGCCAGGGATGTGAGGGTTTATGTCTCCTCCTGCTCAGTGTGTGCCCAGTGTAAGGCGCCCAGACACCTGCCCAGGGGGAAGTTACAACCCCTGCCCATTCCACAACGACCCTGGTCTCACCTCTCGGTGGATTTTGTTACAGACATTCCCCCCTCTCAGGGGAATACAACCATACTGGTCGTTGTGGATCGGTTCTCTAAGGCCTGTCGTCTCCTCCCAATGCCGGGTCTTCCTACTGCCCTACAGACCGCTGAGGCACTATTCACCCACGTCTTCCGGCATTACGGGGTACCCGAGGATATAGTGTCTGATTGAGGTCCCCAGTTCACCTCCCGAGTCTGGAGAGCGTTCATGGAGCGCTTGGGGGTCTCGGTGAGCCTTACCTCGGGGTACCACCCGGAGAGCAATGGGCAGGTAGAATGAGTGAACCAGGATGTGGGTAGGTTTCTGAGGTCGTATTGCCAGGGCCGGCCGGAGGAATGGGCGAGGTATATTCCCTAGGCAAAGATGGCACAGAACTCTCTCCGCCACTCCTCCACCAACCTAACCCCTTTCCAATGTGTGTTAGGTTACCAGCCGGTTCTGGCACCATGGCATCAGAGCCAGATCGAGGCCCCTGCGGTGGATGAGTGGGTGCGGCGCTCGGAGGAGACGTGGAACGCTGCACATGTCCATCTGCAGCGGGCCATCCGTCGACAAAAGGCGAGTGCCGATCTCCACCGCAGTGAGGGGCCGGTGTACGCACCTGGAGATCGAGTCTGGCTCTCGACCAGAAACCTACCCCTCCGCCTGCCCTACCGGAAGCTGGGTCGGCGGTTTTTGGGGCCCTTTTAAAGTCCTGAGGAGATTGAACGAGGGTGTGTTACAGGTTACAACTGCCTATTGATTATCATGTTAACCCCCTCGTTCCATGTGTCTCTTCTCAGGCCGGTGGTAGCTGGTCCACTCCAGGACTGTGAGATAGGAGAGACTCCTCCGCCCCCATTGGACATCGAGGGGTTCCGGCGCATTACACAGTTTGGTCCATCTTGGATTCGAGACGTCGGATGGGGGTCTCCAATATCTCGTGGAGTGGGAGGGGTACGGCCCGGAGGAACGGTGCTGGGTGCCGAGGAGGGACATCTTGGACCAGTCTCTCCTGACTGAGTTCCACCGTGGTCATTCCACGCGCCCTGCTCCGCGTCCTCCTGGTCGTCCCCGAGGCCAGGGTCGGCGCACGGCTGGAGCCGCGCGTCAAGGGGGGGGGGGATACTGTCACGGTTTCGGCCAAGGCTGCTCCTCCTCCTTGTCCGGGCAGGCTTCGGCGGTCGTCGTCCCCGGAGTACTAGCTGCCACCGTTGTATGTTATCGATGTTTGTTTGGTGTTGTCTTAGTTGTACACCTGTTTCCGTTTAGTGTTAATTATGTGTCCTATAAGTTCTCGTTTTGTTAGTCGTGTGTTGTGTGTAATTGTCCGCCTGTCAGCAGGTGCTGTATTGTTTTGCTCCATTGTTTTGGAGAGTTTTCGCACTTGTGTGCGCACTTAGTTGTATTTTGGTGTTTACGCACGGTGTGCGTAATCGCGCGCCTCCGGGCTCTTTTGAGGCCCGTTTGTTATTTCTTGGTCGTCTACTAAAGTGTGTTGGACGAAGCTTCTGTGTCCTGCGCCTGATTCCTGCACCACATCCACATTCAGCTATTCCTGACAGGTGTTAATAGTTATGCACGCTCAAGTTTTCATTTTTTTTTGTTTCTTTCTTGTTTGTTTCACAAAAAAAGTATTTTGTGTCTTCAAAGTGGTAGGCATGTTGTGTAAATCAAATGATACAACCCCCCCAAAAAATCCATTTAAATTCCAGGTTGTAAGGCAACAAAACAGGAAAAATGCCAAGGGGGGTGAATACTTTCGCAAGCCACTGTAATAACAATAAAGAAAAACCCTTAAATGAGTAGGTGTTCAAAAACTTTTGACCGGTAGTGTATATTTTGTTTTCTCCATTAACTAATCCAACAATGTGTACGCTGCCATCTTGATCTATTTCAAGTCATCTCTCATTGATCGAGACAGGTTTCTGTCATCATGACATGAGGCATTTGGGGATGGACAACCACCTGTCTCAATCAATGAGAAAAGACTTGAAATAAACAAGATGGCGGCATACACTCATATCTGTAATGTCCTGGAGTTACTCATAGGGACGTCTTGTTGCAACATCTACTACATTTGTGTGTGTTTAAAAGAAGACAAAAAAAAGCTATTTTCTCATGTTTTGTTTATTTTTGTCAAGTAAAAACAGAAATTGGGTGAAGAGATACAATAGAAAAACTAACCCAGTATTTCCATTATGCTTACAATATCCATTATATAAAATATATTACTTTACTATAATTGTTATTTCCTTAGTCATCATTAACATGCATTATACTATTAATTAAATGTAATGGTATTTACAATATTTACAGTATTTACAGTAACCCATAGTTACAATAGTGATGACTATGGGTAAACCTAGGACAAAATAATGTTATTAATGACAAACATATTAGGACTAGACAATATCATATTTTAATCACATGACATGTCATCTATATATTATTGTTTTAAATGTTTAAATATCTGAAATATCACACAATTTAACTCAAAGATTGATCACAATAATCAATGACAAGGTATATTGTACATTGCAATGCATGGTGAAAGGTTAAAAATGGAATACAAAATTGTGAATATGATTTCAGTCAGCAATTACCTAAAAAAAAAAAAAATACAAATGTGAGGAATGGTAAAGACAGTTAATTTAATTAACAAGGGGGAAATTGATATCAATTGTTCTTCACAAATAAAGAAGTGCTTGGACAGACAATCCTGATCACTCCACTTGTATCCCTCCTCCGTTGCCTTGGCACCACAGTGGTTGGACAGAGGCTGTTCAGGCTGTCTGTCTCCCTCCCAGTTACTCCATCCCACTACTCCATCCCACCCACACAGGACCAGTGAAATCAGTCCCATTGAACTTCTGCTTGATCAGCTCCAGGTCTGTCTCAATACGCAGCAGTCCATGGTGGTAATTATTGCAGTAGTCCAGAGCCTGCTCCCAAGACATCATTTCACTGATGATGTGGATGCGAACTGATCCTGAAAGACATAAATGTGGTATTCAAGATATTTAACATTTTCATATTAACTTGTTTTAGCACCCATTTAACTCTCAGATTTTAGGGGCAAAATAAGCAGCCACATAATTTCAGTAATAGTTCAATATCATTATAGCCTGGTGAAACCAGCGTGATCACATGATAGCTTGCATTGTGTTTGACTTGACAAGTGAAGTGAAATGAAAAGTGAGTGCAGTGTTCAGTCCTCTTGACCAGGCTACTATCAATATAGAGTAACAACATTTCATACAAATAAGAAGCAGTTTGACTATGTTCCTCTTTGACAACTTACCTTCAGAGCAGAGTGTATAGTCTTCAGTACCTCCATTTCCCACAGTGAGTATACCTTGTCCAGACTGGTAAAGAACAGTGTGTATATCTCCTGCATTAGGATTGTACATCCAGTTTCTGTAGGCAGATCTCCCTCCAGCAGACCACTCCCAGTCATCATACAGCAGGCCGATCCAGTAAGGAGTAGTGCTGTTCATCCCTTTGTTCTTCACTTCCTCCTTCTGTGCCTCGTTCCTGATGCTGACCAGGTCAGTGTAATTCTCTCTGCAGTACCTCTGAGCCTCATACCAGGTCATGTTTTGTTCAATCAGGAAGGAATCACGAGACTCTGCACACACAGAATGGACTAACATTTTACTCTACTCAACTTAGTTTTATATAAAATAATGATTTCTAGATATTGTTGAAGAATTATAATAATTTGAATTGGATGTTGTTGAGGCGCAAGTAAACAGGAAATCTGATGTGTTTTGTTTTATGGAATGGTTTACCTTTTCTGCAACACATAAAGTATATCTGCTCTGTACAATTCTCCCATGTTGTATTGTCTTTGATTATGGCTGCACACATTGCCTCTGTGTACGGGCTTGGAAGTGGTGACCATGCAGTGTCATTAACAGTGTCTCCATTGGACCATTTCAGATAAGGTCAGCATAGTTCTTCCGGCAGAAGTCCTGTGCTTCTGTCCAATTTAACCCGGTTTTATTTTTAATGAGATGGAACTTTCTGAGGCGGCTGGAGTGCGGCTGTGCAGCAGACACCTGAGGACAGAAACAATTTGATTCAAGTTCAATTCAATGTTAGCATGCACATGACCAACAAAAGAAGCATACATTATAAGAGGTTTGCGTAACACTTCATTTTAAGGTTTCCTTATTATGGTGTAATTACATGTGTAATGTCCACCAGAACTGTTGGCAGAGATTTGAATGTTAATTTCTGCCTCCAACATCGTTTTAGAGAATTTGGCAGTACGTCCAACCGGGCTCACAACCACAGACCACGTGTAACCATGCCAGCCCAAGACCCCCACATCCGGCTTCTTCACCTGCGGGATCATCTGAGTATTTCTGTCTTTAATAAAGCCCTTTTGTGGGGATAAACTCATTCTGATTGGCTGAGCCTGGCTCCCCAGTGGGTGGGCCTGGCTGCCAAGTGGGTGGGCCTATGCCCTCCAAGGCCCACACATGGCTGCACCTCTGCCCAGTCATGTAAAATTCATAGAATAGGGCGTAGTGAATTTATTTAAATTGACTGATTTCCTTATATGAACTGTAACTCAGTAAAATAATTGTTTCATGTTCCGTTTATATTTGTATTCAGTATAATATTACAGTACATCTACTGTAATATCAATAAGTTATCAAAGCAAGTGCTGTGTAATGACACTCAGTACAATACCTTAAAAAAGACTGTAAATAAGTAAATGTTACTGTAGTGGAGAAATGAGAGAATGTGACACTCGCGACTGGCAATTTGTTGGCTCCGAGGCCCAGCTTCCAGGATTCATGACATTGTTTGCATGGATGGCTGTATATTTGCATCTCACAAGAGAAAGTCACATCTTTGTTGTGGCAGTCTCTAGGAAGAGACGTTCACACGGAAGTCCTAGGGTCACTGACACCAGGAGAGGTATGAAGACTGATGAAAACTTGAATCTATAATATTTATGTTACTGTGAATTAAATTGTCATTTTTGAATTGTTTCAAGAGCTATGAATTTTGATATGTTCTATTGTACTTTAAGTTCTATGGATTTATTGTTACAGGGAAACTGTGTTATTCTGTTCGTTGGACGGCGGTCAGTTCAAATAGGGAACGACTACAGGGTACGCTCCTATCATTTGATTGTGTTGATTAGAATCTGGGTGTGTTGTTCCTGTCTATTGTTTTTACTAGCAAAGTGCAAAGGCATTTTAATTTAGGTTGGGGGTGAGTTGCTGCTTGAATTTGGTTAAAAGGGCAGTGAGTTCGCTAATATTTTGAGAACTTGTTAGCAAGTTCCTGTGTGTATCACACACATAGCTTTTCTCTTAGAGATTATTCTGAACTGAAGACGTGTAACCACGTTAAGTCTTATTTAGTTGATAGTCATTTGCTCTGTGTCTTCTGTAATGTATCATATATTTCATGTACACTGTAATTTGAGTGTCAATTATTTTGTTACTAATACATTCGACTTGTTGAATGGAGTAAATGCATTCCACATTTTATGAGGTAATTATTTGATTGACTATACGTTCATAACATAGTAAGTCTATTGGTAGTTGTTATTTACACTATACACATAGCATACAGTGCCCTCCACTAATATTGGCACCCTTGGTAAATATGAGCAAACGGGGTGTGAAAAAAATGTCTTTGCTGTTTATCCTCTTGGTCTTCCATTCAAAATATTCACAAAAATCGAACCTTTACTTGAAGTAAAACGATTGAATAAAATACATGTGAAATAAATGAAATAAATATTTTTCTCTGAAACATGTGTGCCATATTTATTGGCACCCCTAGAAATTCTTAGGAGTAAAATCTAACTCAAGTTTATTCCCATTCATATTTTACGTTTTTAAGTTCACCTGAGTGATTAGGAACACTTGAGTGGTAGCCGTAACTTCCTGTTTCACTGGGGTATAAATATGAGGTGACACACAGTCCATGTTCCCATAGTCATCCATCACTTTGGGAAAGACCCGAGAATACAGTAATGATGTGCAGAAAAGGTTGTTGAGCTGCACAAATCAGGAAATGGCTATAAGGAAATAGCTAAATGGTTGAAAATGCCCATTTCCACTATCAGGGCAATAATTAAGAAGTTTAAAGCAACTGGAGATGTTATCAATCGGTCAGGAAGAGGACGAGTGTCTATATTGACCCCACGCACAGTGAGGAGAATGGTTAGAGTGGCCAAAAAATCTCCAAGGATCACAGCTGGAGAATTACAGACGTTGGTTGGGTCTTGGGGTCAGAAAGTCTCCAAAACTACGATCAGATGCCACCTACATAACTGCAAGTTGTTTGGGAGGGTTGCCATAAAAAAACCTTTGCTGTCGTCAAACAACCAACTCAAGTACCTACAATTTGCCAAACGTTACTGGAACTTTCAATGGGACCGGGTTCTATGGTCAGATGAGACCAAAATAGAGCTTTTGAAACAAACACCAGAGGTGGGTTTGGCGGAGACAGAAAGATAGCCATACAGAAAAAGTACCTCAAGCTTGTTGGTGGATCTTTGATGTTGAGGGGCTGTTTTTTCTTTCAAAGGCCCTGGACAACATGTTAGGATACATGGTTTCATGGACTCCATCAAGTATCAGCAGATATTAAATCAAAACCTGACTGACTCTATTAGGAAGCTTAAACTGGGCCGTGGTTGGATCCTCCAGTAGGACAATGATCCAAAACACACCTCAAAATCAACACAAAAATGGTTCTCTGACCAAATAATCAAGGTTTTGCCCTGGCCATCCCAGTCCCCTGACCTAAACCCCATAGAAAACCTATGAGATGAGCTGAAGAGAGTCCACAAGCGTGGACCTCGGAATCTGGGATCTGGAGAGATTCTGTATGGAGGAATGGTCTCAGATCGCTTGCCATGTGTTCTCCAACCTCATTACGCATTATAGGAGAAGACTCAGCTGTTATCTTGGCAAAGGAGGTTGCACAAAGTATTGAACGAAGGGGTGCCTGACATTTTCAACATGTCCCTGACTGAGTCTGTAATACCAACATGTTTCAAGCAGACCACCATAGTCCCGTGCCCAAGGACTCTAAGATAACCTGCCTAAATGACTACCGACCCTGACTTCGTCTGTAGCCATGAAGTGCTTTGAAAGGCTGGTCATGGCTCACATCAACAGCATTATCCCAGAAACCCTAGACCCACTCCAATTTGCATACCCCCCAACAGATCCACAGATGATGCAATCTCTATTGCACTCCACACTGCCCTTTCCCACCTGGACAAGAGGAACACCTACGTGAGAATGCTATTCATTGACTACAGCTCAGCATTCAACACCATAGTGCCCTCTAAGCTCATCACTAAGCTAAGGATCCTGGGACTAAACACCTCCCCTCTGCAACTGGATCCTGGACTTCCCTGACGGGCCGCCCCCAGGTGGTAAGGGTAGGCAACAACACATCTGCCACACTGATCCTCAACACGGGGCCCTCAGGGGTGCGTGCTCAGTCCCCTCCTGTACTCTCTGTTCACCCATGACTGCATGGCCAGGCACGACTCCAACACCATCATTAAGTTTGCCTCCGACACAACAGTGGTAGGCCTGATCACCGACAACGATGAGACAGCCTATAGGGGAGGAGGTCAGAGACCTGGCCGTGTGGTGCCAGGACAATAACCTCTCCCTCAACGTGACCAAGACAAAGGAGATGATTGTGGACTACAGGAAAAAAAAGAGGACTGAGCACGCCCCCATTCTCATCGACGGGGCTGTAGTGGAACAGGTTTAGAGCTTCAAGTTCCTTGGTGTCCACATCACCAACGAACTATCATGGTCCAAACACACCAAGACAGTCGTGAAGAGGGCACGACAAAGCCTATTCCCCCTCAGGAGACTGAAAGATTTGGCATGGGTCCTCAGATCCTCAAAAAAATTCTACAGCTGCACCACTCGAGAGCATCCTGACTGGTTGCATCACCGCCTGGTATGGCAACTGCTTGGCCTCCGACCGCAAGGCACTACAGAGGGTAGTGCGTACGGCCCAGTACATCACTGGGGCCAAGCTTCCTGCCATCCAGGACCTCTATACCAGGCGGTGTCAGAGGAAGGCCCTCAAAATTGTAAAAGACTCCAGCCACCCTAGTCATAGACTGTTCTCTCTGCTACCGCACGGCAAGCGGTACCGGAGTGCCAAGTCTAGGTCCAAAAGACTTCTCAACAGCTTCTACCCCCCAAGCCATAAGACTCCTGAACAGCTAATCATGGCTACCCAGACTATTTGCACTGCCCCCCCCACCCCATCCTTTTTCGCTGCTGCTACTCTGTTAATTATTTATGCATAGTCACTTTAACTCTACCCACATGTACATATTACCTCAACTAGCCGGTGCCCCGCACACTGACTCTGCAACGGTACCCCCTGTATATATAGCCTCCCTACTGTTATTTTATTTTACTTCTGCTCTTTTTTTTCTCAACACTTTTTTGTTGTTGTTGGTTAAGGGCTGTAGTAAGCATTTCACTGTGATGTCTGCATTTCACTGTGATGTCTGCACCTGTTGTATTCGGCGCATGTGACCAATACAATTTGATTTGATTTGAATTGTTGCTACAGATATTTGAGAAAAATATTTGTTTTATGATAATATGTTATTTTGTCTTTTAATTATTTTACTTCAATTAAAGTTTAGATTTTTGTGAATATTTTGAATGAAAGACCAAGAGGATAAACAATAAAGACATTTTTTTCACAGCCAGTTTTGCTTATATTTACCAAGGGTGCCAATATTAGTGGAGGGTTAGTGGAGGGTTCCTTCTTGACATCCCTGATCTACGTGCCTCAATATTTTTTCTGTTATAACATTGGTCGCCAGGATTAACTATTTGTATCAAGTCTCTTAATAATTGCATAATGTTGCAGGATAGACACATGTTCATTATAGTCATACTGAGTGGTGATGCTGCAGTAAAACATTTCATAGTTTTCTTTACTGTTGGTAATACCTAAAATTACCATATACATTTGAGTTTTCCCGTTACAGTGTACAGTAGGTTGAGTGGATACTGGCACAAAGTAGGAGCAGGAGAGGTGTCATGTCCATGGTGACCACAGGGTCAGGAGAGACAGAGGAGAAGTGATAGGATGCTGTCCTGTATGAGGATACTGTGTCAAATGTATGAGTTTATGAGTTTGCAGAAACTGGATGTACAATCCTAATGCAGGAGTTCCAAATTCCAATCCCAGAAATGATCCTTCTCCACTTTATCAACATAAAAAATATATTATAGCAATACTACAATGGGTCAAACAAATTCCAAATCTAGTTGTAGCTAGAAAACTGACTATAATGTTGACCTTTTGAGTTATTTAGTAACCTCACAAACTGGTACAGTGTTATCAATATCTGAGATAAATTGCTTTTATGTCTCTCTTACCCGCTGCAGGCTGTATAGAGTATGATGGGGTCTTGTCTGTGTAAAGTATGACTGGCTCTGGCCTGTGTAAAATGAAGGGTTTGATCCTTGTGAGTGAAGGAGTCTAGTGGAAACTAATTTAAAAGTATTCTTGTTTTGTCTACATATAAACATATTAATAATGCAAATCCTGGAGAGAGTGATGACACATGCATTACATGGGCAAAATATTGGGATCACTTTAGGCAAAACAGTTGGTAACCAGAGATAGCACACAGCCTATTTCCTTAATTTCCCACCACCCTCACCTCTCAATGAGACTGAAGGTCAGTAGTGTATCTACAGATGTAGGATTTTAATTTGAGCCAGTTTAAAATAATACTGCAGCAACACAAAATGTGAATTATTATATTAATTAATTGACCTCTTTGTATAGGTTGATATATATTTCGTAAGGGACAATCAAGTCTGACATTTCAAAGTGGAAATTCCAAACTTCAGAAGCCTTTTTAAACCTCAAATACACTACAAGTTTAACCTTTCCTGCATTGAAGGGAAGTTCTCCTGCAACAGGTTGATCAAATTCAGACCCTACATCTGTAATATAGAAAATGAGTTTGGCCTCGTACACACTCAGGTCATACAACTGATGTACAACACATTTGACAGAATGGTTGTGATACAACTGAGAGTTTGTCTGCACCAAAATTATGACACAACCATTGTGACTGTTGTGTAAATATTTTTGTGCAGACAAACTATCTGTTGTATCAAAACAGTTGTGTCAAATGTCTTGTAGATCAGTTGTACAAACTAAGTGTGTATGGGTACCAGAAACTATTTTGAATAAACTACCTACTAACTGGGTACATTGAATATATTGCTGTGTGAACTCATTTAAAAAAGTGTTTCTGGGGAAGCTAATGCTAACATACACAATCTTAATGTCATTTTCTGCTGATCACACATTAGAAGGTCATTTGATATTATGGACATACAGTGCCTTCAGAAAGTATTCACACTCTTTTACTTTTTCCACATTTTCTTGTATTACAGACTACATTTTAAATGCATTAAATTGAGATGTTGTGTCACTGGCCTACACACAATACCCCATAGTGTCAAAGTGTAATTATGTTTTTAGAAATGTTTACAAATTAATTACAAATGAAAAGCTGAAATGTCTTGAGTCAATAAGTATTCAAGCCCTTTGTTATGGCAAGTCACATAATAGGTTGCATGGACTCACTCTGTGTGCAATGATAGTCTCTAACATGATTTTCGAATGACTACCTCATCTCTGTACCCCACACTTTCAATTATCTGTAAGGTCCCTCAGTCAAGCAAAGAAAAAAGAAAAAAAGACAAAGAATATCCCTTTGAGCATGGTGTATCAATGCACCCAGTCACTACAAAGATACAGGCGTCCTTCCTAACTCAGTTGCCGGAGAGGAAGGAAACCGCTCAGCGATTTCACCAAGAGGCCAATGAGGACTTAAAACAGTTATAGAGTTTAATTGCTGTGATAGGAGACAAATGAGAATGGCTCAACAACATTGTAGTTACTCCACAATACTAACCTAAATGACATTGTGAAAAGAAGGAAGCCTGTACAGAATACAAATATTCCAAAACATACATCCTGTTTGCAATAAGGCATTAAAGTAAAACTGCAAAAAAAAAAAATTAACTTTGTGTCCTGAATACAAAGCTTTATGTTTGGGGCAAATCCAACACAACACATCACTGTGTTCCACTCTTCATATTTTCAAGCATGGTGGTGACTGCATCATGTCGTCGGCAAGGGAGTTTTTTTTTAGGATAAAAGGAAACTAAATATAGCTAAGCACAGGCAAAATCCTAGAGGAAAACCTGGTTCAGTCTGCTTTCCGACAAACACTGGGAGAAAAATGCACCTTTCAGCAGGATAACAACCTAAAACACAAGGCCAAATATACACTGGAGTTGCTCACCAAGACGAGATTGAATGTTCCTGAGTTATGACTTAAAATGGGCTTGAAAATCTATGACAAGACTTGAAAATGGCTGTCTAGCAATGATCAACAACCAACTTGACATAGCGTTAAGAATTTAAAAAATAATAATGTTCAAATATCGTCCAATCGAGGTCTACAAAGCTCTCAGAGACTTACCCAGAAAGGCTCACAGCTGTAGTCGCTGCCAAAGGGGATTCAAACATGTATTGACTCAGGGGTGTAAATACTTATGAAAATAAGATACTTCTGTATTTCATTTTCAATAAATTTGAAAAAATATGTTTTACCTTTGTCATTATGGGGGTATTGTGTGTAGCTGGGTGAGAGAAAAAAGTATTTAATCTATTTTGAATTCAGGCTGTAACACAACAAAATGTAGAATAAGTCAAGGGGTATGAATATGGACGTCTTGTTGTAATTATTACTGTGTTTGTGTGTGTTAAAAATACGACTGTTTTGTTTATTTTTGTGAAGTAAGAACAGACATTGAGTGAAGAGAAACAATAGACATCATGTAGCCTACTGAGGTTAAAACAAGCTGGAAAAATTGGAAAAAACATTGGCAATATTATTTCCATCAGCGATCACCTAAATAAACTCAGCAAAAAAAAGAAACGTCCTCTCACTGTCAACTGCGTTTATTTTCAGCAAACTTAACATGTGTAAATATTTGTATGAACATAACAAGATTCAACAACTGAGACATAAACTGAACAAGTTCCACAGACATGTGACTAACAGAAATTGAATAATGTGTCCCTGAACAAAGGGGGGTCAAAATCAAAAGTAACAGTCATTATCTGGTGTGCCACCAGCTGCATTAAAGTACTGCAGTGCATCTCCTCCTCATGGACTGCACCAGATTTGCCAGTTCTTGCTGTGAGATGCTACCCCACTCTTCCACCAAGGCACCTGCAAGTTCCCTTATATTTCTGGGGGGAATGGCCCTAACCCTCACCCTCCGATCCAACAGGTCCCAGACATGCTCAATGGGATTGAGATCCGGGCTCTTCGCTGGCCATGGCAGAACACTGACATTCCTGTCTTGCAGGAAATCGCGCACAGAACGAGCAGTATGGCTGGTGGCATTGTTATGCTGGAGGGTCATGTCAGGATGAGCCTGCAGGAAGGGTACCACACGAGGGAGGAGGATGTCTTCCTTGTAACGCACAGCGTTGAGATTGCCTGCAAAGACAACAAGCTCAGTCCGATGACGCTGTTACACACCGCCCCAGACCATGACGGACCCTCCACCTCCAAATCGCTCCCGCTCCAGAGTACAGGCCTCGGTGTAACGCTCATTCCTTCAACGATAAACGCGAATCCGACCATCACCGCTGGTGAGACAAAACCACGACTCGTCAGTGAAGAGGACTTTTTGACAGTCCTGTCTGGTCCAGTGACATTGGGTTTGTTCCCATAGGCGACGTTGTTACTAGTGATGTCTGGTGAGGACCTGCCTTACAACAGGCCTACAAGCCCTCAGTCCAGCCTCTCTCAGCCCATTGCGGACAGTCTGAGAACTGATGGAGGGATTGTGCGTTCCTGGTGTAACTCAGGCAGTTGTTGTTGCCATCCTGTACCTGTCCCGCAGGTGTGATGTTCGGATGTACCGATCCCGTGCAGGTGTTGTTACACGTGGTCTGCCACTGCAAGGACAATCAGCTGTCCGTTCTGTCTCCCTGTAGAGCTATCTTAGGCGTCTCAGAGTACAGACATTGCAATTTATTGGCCACATCTGCAGTCCTCATGCCTCCTTGCAGCATGCCTAAGGCACGTTCACGCAGATGAGCAGGGACCCTGGGCATCTTTCTTTTGGTGTTTTTCAGAGTCAATAGAAAGGCCTCTTTAGTGACCTAAGTTTTCACAACTGTGACCTTAATTGCCTACCGTCTGTAAGCTGTTAGTGTCTTAACGACTGTTCCACAGGTGCATGTTCGTTAACTGTTTATGGTTCATTGAACAAGCATGGGAACAGTGTTTAAACCCTTTACAATGAAGATCTGTGAAGTTATTTGGATTTTTACGAATTATCTTTGAAAGACAGGGTCCTGGAAAAGGGACGTTCCTTTTTTTGCTGAGTTTATATTTACCAGTAATGATGTAATGTTTGTACCCTTACATTTTTCTATAAGAAAATGCAGTGTTTGGTTTTCGCCAGGCATAATGGGACCCATCTCGTCCAAAAAGTTGACTCAAGTTTGCCAAAAAGCACCTGGATGATCATCAAGACTCTTGGAAGTTGTCAAGAGGTGAGGTGTATGTGGTGTGGAAGTCAGGTGCAGGACACCGAAGCTCAGTCCAACAACGTTTACTAAATATCCAAAAAGGAATGATACAAATGAACGGCCTCAACAGAACAAACAGAGGCGAGCAATTACGCAACCATGCGTAAAACAATAAACAATAAACGGAAAACAAAACACGCAGCACTACGGACAGGCGAACAACAACACACAACTAACCAATACAAAACAGGGAACTTATAGGACACGTAATCAGCACACAAACAGACACAGGTGTATAAGACAGACCAAAGCAATCAAACACGAAACATCCAACGGTGGCAGCTAGTACTCGGGGACGGCGAACGCCTTTGCCTGCCAGAACCAGGAGGAGGAGCAGTCTCGGCCGAAACCGTGACAGTACCCCCCTGACGCCCGGCTCCAGCCGTGCGCCGACCCGGCCTCGGGACGGCCAGGAGGACGCGGACCCGGGCGCGTGGGATGCCCACGGTGGAACTCCGTCAGAGGGATGGATCGAGGATGTCCCTCCTGGGCACCCAGCACCGTTCCTCCGGACCGTACCCCTCCCACTCCACGAGATACTGAGACCACTCATCCGGCGCCTCGAGTCCAAGATAGTCCGGACCCTGTAGCAGGGGCCCCCTCGATGTCCAAAGGGGGCGGAGGGGTCTCTCCTATCTCAACTTCTTGGAGTGGGCCAGCTACCACCGGCCTGAGAAGAGACACATGGAACGAGGTGTTAATATTTTTGTATTCTATAGGCAGTTGTAACCTGTAACACACCTCGTTCAATCTTCTCAGGACTTTGAAGGGCCCCACAAACCGCCGACCCAGTTTCCGGCAGGGCAGGCGGAGGGGCAGGTTTCGAGTCGAGAGCCAGACTCGATCTCCCGGTGCGTACACGGTCCCTCACTGCGGTGGCGATCGGCGCTGCCTTTTGTTGACGGATGGCACGCTGCAGATGGACATGGGCAGCGTCCACGTCTCCTCCGAGCGCCGAATCCACTCGTCCACCGCAGGGGCCTCGATCTGGCTCTCGTGCCATGGTGCCAGGACCGGCTGATAACCTAAAACACACTGGAAAGGTGTTAAATTGGTGGAGGAGTGGCGGAGAGAGTTCTGGGCTATCTCTGCCCAAGGGAGGAACCTAGACCACTCCTCCGGCCGGTCCCGGCAATAGGACCTCAAAAACCTACCCACATCCTGGTTGACACGTTCCACCTGCCCATTGCTCTCTGGGTGGTACCCCGAGGTAAGGCTTACCGAGACCCCCAACCGTTCCATGAACGCCCCCCAAACTCTGGAGGTGAACTGGGGACCTCGGTCAGACACAATATCCTCGGGGACCCCATAGTGCAGGAACACATGGGTGAATAGGGCCTCGGCGGTTTGTAGGGCAGAAGGGAGACCCGGCATTGGAAGGAGACGACAGGCCTTAGAAAACCGATCCACAACGACCAAAATGGTGGTATTCCCCTGGGAGGGGGTAGATCGGTTCACGAAATCCACCGATAGGTGGGACCATGGTCGTTGTGGAACGGGCAGGGATGTAGCTTACCCTGGGCAAATGTCTAGGCGCCTTACACTGGGCACACACCGAGCAGGAGGAGACATAAACCGTCACATCCCTAGCTAACGTTGGCCACCAGTATTTCATGCTAAGACAGTGCACGGTCCGGCCAATACCTGGATGTCCAGAGGAGGGTGATGTATGAGCCCAATAAATAAGTCGATCACGAACCTCGAGCGGAACGTACGTCCGCCCCACAGGACACTCGGGGGGAGTAGGGTCGGTACGTAGTGCCCGCTACTCCCAAACCACCGGAGCCACCAAACAATGTCAGAATGAGGAAAGGGTGTTGAGCCCCCTCAAGCCAATGCCTCCACACCTTTAGGGCCTGGACTACGGCTAACAGCTCCCTGTCCCCAACGTCATAGTTGCGCTCCGCCGAGCTGAGCTTCTTAGAGTAGAAGGCACAGGGGCGGAGTTTAGGTGGCGCGCCGGACCGTTGTGACAGGACTGCCCCAATACCGGTCTCAGACGCGTCCACCTCTACTTGGAAGGGTAAAGAGGGATCCGGATGCGCCAGCAACGGAGCCGAGGTGAACAGGTTCTTCAGCTTAACAAATGCCCTGTCCGCCTCAGCCGACCACTGCAAACGAACCGGACCCCCTTTAGCAGAGATGTAATGGGAGCTGCAACCTGTCCAAAACCCCGAATAAACCTCCGGTAGTAATTAGCAAAACCCAAGAACTGCTGCACCTCTTTTACAGTAGTTGGGGTTTGCCAATTACGCACGGCCGATACCCGGTCTACCTCTATCTCCACCCCTGACGCGGACAACCGATAACCCAAAAAGGAGACGGACTCCTGGAAGAACAGGCATTTCTCTGCCTTGACATACAAGTCATGCTCCAGCAGTCTTCTCAACACTCGGCGCACCTGGGCTACATGCTCGGCTCGTGTGGAAGAGTACACTAGGATGTCGTCGATGTAAACTACTACACCCTGCCCATGCATGTCCCGGAAAATCTCATCAACAAAGGATTGGAAGACTGAAGGAGCATTCATTAACCCGTATGGCATGACGAGATACTCGTAATGACCCGAGGTGGTGCTAAATGCTGTTTTCTATTCATCCCCCTCCCTAATGCGCACCAGATTATACGCGCTCCTGAGATCCAACTTTGTAAAGAACCACGCTCCGCGTAATGATTCCGTCATCGTCGCAATCAGTGGAAGTGGGTAGCTGTATTTAATTGTGATCTGATTGAGACTACGGTAATCAATACACGGGCGCAATCCCCCATCCTTCTTCTTCACAAATAAGAAACTCGAGGAGACCGTGGAAGTAGAGGACCGTATGTATCCCTGTGCCAAGGACTCGGCTATGTAAGTCTCCATAGCCGCTGTCTCCTCTTGAGACAGGGGATACACACGACTCCGTGGCAGAGCCGCTCCTGTTTGGAGATTTATCGCACAGTCCCCTTGTCTATGAGGAGGCAGCCGTGTTGCCCTAGATTTGCTAAACACGAGTGCTAAATCCTCATACTCAGGGGGAATGCGCAGTGCGGGCACTTGGTTCGGACTCTCTACCAAAGTCGCCCCTATGGAAACACCTAGACATCTCCCTACACACTGGGCAGACCACTCCATAAGAGCCCTCTGTTGCCACGCTATGGTAGGATCATGGGTGCTTAACCAGGGAAGTCCCAACACCACTGGGTACGCAGGGGAGTCAATCAGATAAAACTGAATGATCTCCTCATGACCCCCCTGCGTCGTCATCGTCAGTGGTGCTGTGACCTCCCTGATCAGGCCCGACCCCAACGGCCGGCTGTCTAAAGCGTGGACAGGAAATGGAGCTTCTACCGGCCGAAGGGGAATCCCTAACCTACCACAAAATGCCTGATCAATAAAGTTCCCAGCTGCGCCTGAATCTACTAGCGCCTTATGCTGGGAATGAGGTGCCACCTGTGGAAATCTCACAGGAATACTCATGTGACCAACAGAAAGCTCTGGGTAAGTGGGGCGCCTACTCACCTGAAATGACTCCCCAGTGCGTGACCTGTTGTCACCCCTCCCAGGAGACCCTCCCCAGCACCTGGCCGCGGTGTGTCCTCCACGACCACAGGTGGTGCAGGGATGGCCCCCTCGGGTTCCCTCTCCTCCTCTCTCTGCGCCAGCACCCCGAGCTCCATAGGAATCGGCTCGGAGGTGCTGGAGGGTGGAAATGGACGACCCCCACTCGGGACGTCCGCGGGTAGCTCGCAGGGTGTCTAGACGGATGGAAATGTCCACCAACTGGTCAAACGACAGGTTGGTGTCCCTGCAGGCCAGCTCACGCAACGTCCTCTCGTAGGCTACACCGGTAGTGGTCGATGAGGGCCCCTCTCATTCCACCCCGCATCCGCTGCTAGTGTCCGGAACTCCAGTGCGAACTCCTGGGCGCTCCTCTTCCCCTGTCGGAGGTGGAACAGACGCTCTCCCGCCGCTTTACCCTCAGGTGGATGATCGAAGACAGCCCTGAAGCGGCGGAGAACTCGCGTAGGTGATGGTTGCGGCGTCTATTCCCCTCCATTCGGCGTTGGCCCATTCCAACGCCTTGCCGGGATAGACAGGAGATGAGGGCGGAGACGCTCTCGTATCCCGAGGGCGCCGGGTGTATAGTAGCCAGGTAAAGTTCCACCTGTAGGAGAAATCCCTGACACCCGGCTGCAGAACCGTCATATGCCCTCGGGAGCGAGAGCCGAATGCCACTGGGTTCCGGTGCTGAGAGAGGAGGACTGGCCGTTGGTGATGGGATGGTGTGCGAAGGCGTGGGCACCTCCCTAGTCACCAACCGACGCAGCATGTTGGACACCTCGTTCATGGCGGCCCCAAGTTGCTGGATCATGGTGTCTTGGTCGCTGATCCGCTCCTCCAGCGACTTGGGTGCCGCCACTGCTCCTGCTGACTCCATGGTGGTGTGTTGTTCTGTCAAGAGGTGAGGTGTATGTGGTGTGGAAGTCAGGCGCAGGACACCGAAGCTCAGTCCAACAACGTTTACTAAATATCCAAAAAGGAATGATACAAATGAACGGCCTCAACAGAACAAACAGAGGCGAGCAATTACGCAACCATGCGTAAAACAGTAAACAATAAACGGAAAACAAAACACGCAGCACTACGGACAGGCGAACAACAACACACAACTAACCAATACAAAACAGGGAACTTATAGGACACGTAATCAGCACACAAACAGACACAGGTGTATAAGACAGACCAAAGCAATCAAACACGAAACATCCAACGGTGGCAGCTAGTACTCCGGGGACGGCGAACGCCTTTGCCTGCCCGAACCAGGAGGAGGAGCAGTCTCGGCCGAAACCGTGACAGAAGTACGTTCTATGGACAGATGATTCAAAAGTATAACTTTTTGGACTACATGGTTCCAGTAATGCCTGGCGAAAACCAAACTGTGCATTCCACAGTAAGAACATCATACCAAAGTTCAAGCATGGTGGTGGTGGTGTGATGGTTTGGGGATGCTTTGCTGTCTCAGGACCTGGACGACTTGCCTTAATAGAAAGAATCCTGCTCTGTATCAGAGAATTCTACAGGAGAATGTCAGACCATCCTTCTGTGAGCTGAAGCTGAAGCGCAGCTGGGTCATGCAGCAAGACAATGATCCAAAACACACAATCAAGTCTACATGAAAATTGATAAAGCAACAAATTGGACGTTTTGGAATGGCCTAGTCAAAGTCCAGACCTAATCCCAATTGAGATGTTGTGGCAGGACTTGAAACGAGCAGTTCATGCTTGAAAACCCACATGTCACTGAGTTAAAGCAGTTCTGCATGGAAGAGTGGGCCAAAATTCCTCCACAGCGACGTGAGAGACTGATCAACAACTACAGGAAGCATTTGGTTGGAGTCATTGCAGCTAAAGGTGGCACAACCAGTTATTGAGTGTAAGGGGGCAATTACTTTTTCACACAGGGGAATTGGGTGTTGCATAACTTTGTTTATGAAATAAATGAAATGAATATGTAATTGTTGTGTTATTTGTTCACTTATGTTCCCTTTATCTAATATTAGGTTTTGTTTGAAGATCTAATAACATTCAGTATCACAAATATGCAAAAGTAGAGAAAATTAGAAAGGGGGCAAATACTTTTTCATAGCACTGTAGTTAGGATTTTGTACAAAATGTTTTGCCTGACCGGTAGCTTAGCAGAGTAGGGAACTATGAAACATTCAGGGATGTGGGGGTATGAAGTTGAATCCCGTTGAAGAAACGCTATTTTGAAAATTGTTTCATGTGCAACCACTTTCTGCACTGTTGTTCAAATAATTCATTTTATTTAGTATAGTATACACTTCTGTCTTAAGCATCCTAAAATAATGGCATATATATTCAGTCAACTTGAAGCCAAAAAAGGAAGGCATGGTGTAAACTTGATATTCCAACTGATTATAAGATAACAAAGCAAACGACTTACCTCTGCGCCACAGAGTACTGATGAAAACTGGAGACAAAAAGCATCTACAGTGGGGAAAACAAGTATTTGATACACTGCCGATTTTGCAGGTTTTCCTACTTACAAAGTATGTAGAGGTCTGTAATTTTTATCATAGGTACACTTCAACTGTGAGAGACGGAATCTAAAACAAAAATCCAGAAAATCACATTGTATGATTTTTAAGTAATTCATTTGCATTTTATTGCATGACAAGTATTTGACCACCTACCAACCAGTAAGAATTCCGGGTCTCACAGACCTGTTAGTTTTTCTTTAAGAAGCCCTCCTGTTCTCCACTCATTACCTGTATTAACTGCACCTGTTTGAACTCGTTACCTGTATAAAAGACACCTGTCCACACACTCAATCAAACATACTCCAACCTCTCCACAATGGCCAAGACCAGAGAGCTGTGTAAGGACATCAGGGATAAAATTGTAGACCTGCACAATGCTGGGATGGGCTACAGGACAATAGGCAAGCAGCTTGGTGAGAAGGCAACAACAGTTGGTGCAATTATTAGAAAATGGAAGAAGTTCAAGATGACGGTCAATCACCCTCGGTTTGGGGCTCCATGCAAGATCTCACCTCGTGGGGCATCAATGATCATGAGGAAGGTGAGGGATCAGCCCAGAACTACATGGCAGGACCTGGTGTTGACCAGAAGAGAGCTGGGACCACAGTCTCAAAGAAAACCATTAGTAACACACTACGCCGTCATGGATTAAAATCCTGCAGCACACGCAAGGTCCCCCTGCTCAAGCCAGCGCATGTCCAGGCCCGTCTGAAGTTTGCCAATGACCATCTGGATGATCCAGAGGAGGAATGGGAGAAAGTCATGTGGTCTGATGAGACAAAAATAGAGCTTTTTGGTCTAAACTCCACTCGCCGTGTTTGGCGTAAGAAGAAGGATGAGTACAACCCCAAGAACACCATCCCAACCATGAAGCATGGAGGTGGAAACATCATTCTTTGGGGATGCTTTTCTGTAAAGGGGACAGGACAACTGCACCGTATTGAGGGGAGGATGGATGGGGCCGTGTATCGCGAGATCTTGGCCAACAACCTCCTTCCCTCAGTAAGCGCATTAAAGATGGGTCGTGGCTGGGTCTTCCAGCATGACAACGACCCGAAAGACACAGCCAGGGCAACTAAGGAGTGGCTCCGTAAGAAGCATCTCAAGGTCCTGGAGTGGCCTAGCCATTATCCAGACCTGAACCCAATAGAAAATCTTTGGAGGGAGCTGGAAGTCCGTATTGCCCAGCGACAGCCCCGAAACCTGAAGGATCTGGAGAAGGTCTGTATGGAGGAGTGGGCCAAAATCCCTGCTGCAGTGTGTGCAAACCTGGTCAAGACCTACAGGAAACGTATGATCTCTGTAATTGCAAACAAAGGTTTCTGTACCAAATATAAAGTTCTGCTTTTCTGATGTATCAAATACTTATGTCATGCAATAAAATGCAAATTAATTACTTAAATATCATACAATGTGATTTTCTGGATTTTTGTTTTAGATTCCGTCTCTCACAGTTGAAGTGTACCTATGATAAAAATTACAGACCTCTACATGCTTTGTAAGTAGGAAAACCTGCAAAATCGGCAGTGTATCAAATACTTGTTCTCCCCACTGTATCTGATGATCACAAGTTGCTATTTATTGCTGACGAGCAGATGTAATTAATGTGCATTATGAATAGATAGTGAATCTCAGAATAATGAACAGTTTTTCGGCACGAAGTGCCGAATCCTTCAGAAAGCTGGTTTACCATCACTACTGATTACCTATCATTTGGGTTTTTTATTCACTTTCATGCTGGGTCTTTTTTTAATGTAATCCATAGGTTATTTTCAGGAGGCGTGGCCTATTGGGGCTGTGGCTTTCAGCTAGTTATTTTTGGCCATCCATTCACATTACATTTTAGTCATTTAGCAGACGCTCTTATCCAGAGCAACTTACATTTAGTGAGTGCATACATTTTATATACTGCTAAAAAAATAAAGGGAACACTTAAACAACACAATATAACTCCAAGTCAATCACACTTCTGTGAAATCAAACTGTCCACTTAGGAAGTTACACTGATTGACAATACATTTCACATGCTGTTGTGCAAATGGAATAGACAACAGGTGGAAATTATAGGCAATTAGCAAGACACCCCCAATAAAGGAATAGTTCTGCAGGTGGTAACCACAGACCACTTCTCAGTTCCTATGCTTCCTGGCTGATGTTTTGGTCACTTTTGAATGCTGGCGGTGCTTTCACTCTAGTGGTAGCATGAGACGGAGTCTACAACCCACACAAGTGTGAGCTCATCCAGGATGGCACATCAATGCGAGCTGTGGCAAGAAGGTTTGCTGTGTCTGTCAGTGTAGTGTCCAGAGCATGGAGGTGCTACCAGGAGACAGGCCAGTACATCAGGAGACGTGGGGGAGGCCGTAGGAGGGCAACAACCCAGCAGCAGGAACGCTACCTCCGCCTTTGTGCAAGGAGGATCAGGAGGAGCACTGCCAGAACCCTGCAAAATGACCAGGCCAGAAATGTGCATGTGTCTGCTCAAACGGTCAGAAACAGACTCCATGAGGGTGGTATGAGGGCCCGACGTCCACAGGTGGGGGTTGTGCTTACAGCCCAACACCGTGCAGGATGTTTGGCATTTGCCAGAGAACACCAAGATTGGCAAATTCGCCACTGGCGCCCTGTGCTCTTCACAGATGAAAGCAGGTTCACACTGAGCACATGTGACAGACGTGACAGTCTGGAGACGCCGTGGAGAACGGTCTGCTGCCTGCAACATCCTCCAGCATGACCGGTTTGGTGGTGGGTCAGTCATGGTGTGGGGTGGCATTTCTTTGGGGGGCCACACAGCCCTCCATGTGCTCGCCAGAGGTAGCCTGACTGCCATTAGGTACCGAGATGAGATCCTCAGACCCCTTGTGAGACCATATGCTGGTGCGTTTGGCCCTGGGTTCCTCCTAATGCAAGACAATGCTAGACCTCATGTGGCTGGAGTGTGTCAGCAGTTCCTGCAAGAGGAAGGCATTGATGCTATGGACTGGCTCGCCCGTTCCCTAGACCTGAATCCAATTGAGCACATCTGGGACATCATGTCTCGCTCCATCCACCAACGCCACGTTGCACCACAGACTGTCCAGGAGTTGGCGGATGCTTTAGTCCAGGTCTGGGAGGAGATCCCTCAGGAGACCATCCGCCACCACATCAGGAGCATGCCCAGGAGTTGTAGGGAGGTCATACGCGCACGTGGAGGCCACACACACTACTGAGACTCGTTTTGACTTGTTTTAAGGACATTACATCAAAGTTGGATCAGCCTGTAGTGTGGTTTTCCACTTTAATTTTGAGGGTGACTCCAAATCCAGACCTCCATGGGTTGATAAATTTGATTTCCATTGATCATTTTTGTGCGATTTTGTTGTCAGCACATTCAACTATGTAAAGAAAAAAGTATTTAATAAGATTATTTCATTCATTCAGATCTAGGATGTGTCAATTTAGTGTTCCCATTATTTTTTTGAGCAGCATATATATATATATATATATTTTTTTTTTCATACTGCCCCCTGTGGGAAACGAACCCACAACCCTGTCGTTGCAAACGCCATGCTCTACCAACATCCCTGCCAGCCATTCCCTCCCCTACCCTGGACGACGCTGGGCCAATTGTGCGCCGCCCCATGGGTCTCCCGGTCGCGGCTGGCTACGACAGAGCCATCCGTGAGATTAAATCTCAATACTGTTCATCATGTTAAGTTTAGTTATTTATTTTCATTTTTTAGGGTCGGGGGGTAGAACAGCTTTAATATTGCAGATAGATTGTGGTTTCTATCAATGTTATTGTCTGCATCGTTTCCAATCCCCCATATATATTTTGTAAAAATATATATTATTTTAGAAATATATTTTCCTTTATTATTTTCCCCTAACACCTCTCCCCTAATTGGAGTAAAATAATGGACAACAATACTCAAGCTTCTACTTCCAGCTTATACATACTATATAGATTTTACATTAGTTATCTTTTGTTTGTTTTTAGTCCCAGCATTGAGCTACCCTCAACCCCTCTCATGTATCTCTGAAGATCATCCAGTTTTGATTTCTAGCTGCCATGTATTTTTTCACTGTGCTGTGATGTTTCACAAAGGTTCTGAACCTTTCTATTCTCATAGTTTCTACAGATTGTAAATTAAAGATCAACATTTTTCCTAAGAGTATTATTACATTATTGCTCAATTGACTATGACTTTTCAAATCACCCAGCAGTGCTAGTTGCAGAGTTACCTCCAAGTAAATGTTCCAACTTTTCAGCCATTTCTGAACCTGCGACCAAAAACAAGCTACATATGGGCAGTACCAAAACAAGTGATCTAATGATTCTGTCTCTTCGCAGCAAAATCTGCAGAGCTGGGATGGTTGTATCCCCCATATATATAACATACTATTGGCTGCAATAATTTTGTATAATAATTTAAATTGGAAAACAATAAGTTTTGAATCCGGCGTCGTTTTGTTTATCAGTTCATAAACCATGTGCCATGGAATCGATACATCAGAAATCTCTTCTCCCAACTGTTTTGCAAACTTAAATGTAACTGGTATACTTTTTTATTCATCACAATTTTCTTTAGCCAATGTTGGTATTTAATGGAGGGACGACATACAACTTCCTTACCTTCTCCCCTTTCCACAAACAAAAATATAAACACAACATGTATAGTGTTGGTCCCATGATTCATGAGCTGAAATAAAAGACCCCAGAAAATGTCCATACTCACAAAAAGCTTATTTCTCTCAAATTTTGTGTATACATTTGTTTACATCCCTGTTAGTGAGCATTTCTCCTTTGCCAAGATAATCCATCCTGACAGGTGTGGCATATCAAGAAGTTGATTAAACAGCATAAGTATTTCTGTTTGTAATAAAGCCCTTTTGTGGAGAAAAACTCATTCTGATTGGCTGGGCCTGGCTCCCCAGTGGGTGCGCCTTGCTGCCAAGTGGGTGGGCCTATGCCCTCCAAGGCCCACCTTTGGCTGCACCCCTGCCCAGTCATGTAAAATCCATAGATTAGGGCCTAATTTATTTATTTGAATTGACTGATTTCCTTATATGAACTGTAACTCAGTAAAATCTTTGAAAGTGTTGCATGTTGCGCTTATATTTTTATTCAGTATAAATGCCCTTTCCTACTAGGGCCTGCTATTTGATACTGCAGTCTCATAAAGTTGCAGGGGTCCGTTTGAATTGAGAAAAAGCTCCATTATTAAAATAAATATATATTTTTTCTCCATGAAGTAATCCAACAATGTGCACGCTGCCATCTTTGTCTATTTCAAGCCTTCTCTCGTTGACTGAGACAGGTGTCTGTCATCATGACATGCGCTACTTGGGGGTGGACACCCACCTGTCTCGATCAATGAGAGAAGACTTGAAATAGACAAGATGGCGGCATACAAGCATCTAAGTAATGTCTTTTGCGGACATATTGTTGCAACATCTACTGCGTTTGTGTGTGTTAAAAGAAGACTAAAAAACTCTTTCTCATGTTTAGTTTATTTTTGTCAATTAAGAACAGAAATTGGGAGAAGATATACAATAGAAAAACTAACTCAGTATTTCCATTATGCTTACAATATTCATTATATAAAATAATGTCATCGTTAACATGCATGATACTATTAATTCAATATAAAGGTATTTACAGTATTTACAGTAACCCATACTTACAATAGTGATGACTGAGTAAACCTAGGATAAAAGTGTTTGCTTAATGGCAATCATATTATGACTAGACAATATCATATTTTAATCACATGACATGTAATCTATATATTATTGTTTAATATTTTTAAAATATCTGAAATATCACACAATTTTACTCAAAGAGTATTGCTAAGAGGTTTTATCAATGACAAGGTACAGTGGCATGAAAAAGTATGTGAACCCTTTGGAATTAGCTGGATTTCTGCATAAATTGGTCATAAAATTTGATCTGATCTTCATCCAAGTCATAACAATAGACAAACACAGTGTGCTTAAACTAATAACACACAAATTATTGTATTTTTCTTGCCTATATTGAATACATCATTTAAACATTCTCAGTGTAGGTTGGAAAAAGTATGTGAACCCCTAGGCTAATGACTTCTCCAAAAGCTCATTGGAGTCAGGAGTCAGCTAACCTGGAGTCCAATCAATGAGACGAGATTGGAGATGTTGGTTAGAGCTGCCCTGCCCTATAAAAAACACTCACAAAATTTGAGTTTGCTATTCACAAGAAGCATTGCCTCATGTGAACCATGCCTTGAACAAAAGAGAGTTCAGAAGACCTAAGATTAAGAATTGTTGACTTGCATAAAGCTGGAAAGGGTTACAAAAGTATCTCTAAAAGCCTTGATGTTCATTAGTCCAAGGTAAGAAAAATTGTCTATAAATGGAGAAAGATCAGCACTGTTGCTACTCTCCCTAGGAGTGGCCGTCCTGCAAAGATGACTGCAAGAGCATAGCGCAGAATGCTCAGTGAGGTTAAGAAGAATCCTAGAGTGTCAGCTAAAGATTTATAGAAATCTTTGGAACATGCTAACATCTCTGTTGACAAGTCTACGATACGTAAAACACTAAACAAGAATGGTGTTCATGGGAGGACACCATGGAAGAAGCAACTGCTGTCCCAAAAAAACATTGCTACACGTCTGAAGTTCTCTAAAGAGCACCTGGATGTTAAAAAATATTCTGTGGACAGATTAAACTAAAGTTTAGTTGTTTGGAAGGAACACACAGCACACCAACATCAAAACCTCATCCCAACTATAAAGTATGGTGGAGGGAGCATCATGGTTTGTGGCTGCCTCAGGGCCTGGACAGCTTGCTATCATCAACGGAAAAATGAATTCCCAAGTTTATCAAGACATTTTGCAGGAGAATGTAAGGGTATCTGTCCGCCAATTGAAGCTCAACAGAAGTTATGTAATGCAACAAGATGGCTTCAACAGAAGAAAATACGTCTTCTGGAGTCCTGAACCCGATTGAGATACTGTGACATGACCTCAAGAGAGCGGTTCACACCAGACATCCCAAGAATATTGCTGAACTGAAACAGTTTTGTAAAGAGGAATGGTCCAAAATTCCTCCTGACCGTTGTGCAGGTCTGATCCCCAACTACAGAAAACATTTGGTTGAGGTTATTGCTGCCAAAGGAGGGTCAACCAGTTATTAAATCCAAGGGTTCACATACTTTCCCCACCATGCGCTGTGAATGTTCACACGGTGTGTTCAATAAAGACATGAAAATGTATAATTGTGTGTTATTAGTTTAAGCAGACTGTGTTTGTCTGTTGTTGTGACTTAGATGAAGATCAGATCAAATGTTATGACCAATTTATGCAGAAATCCAGGTAATTCCAAAGGGTTCACCTACTTTTTCTTGCCACAGTATATTGTACATTGCATTGCATGCTGAAAGGTTAAACATAAAAAAAAAAAATGTTAATATGATTTCAATCAGCAATTACCTAAAACACATCAATCAAAATGTGAGGAATGGTTAAGACAGTTAAATTAACAAGGCGGAAATGTATTTACATTATTCTTCACAAAGAAAGGCGAGCTGGAACAGACAATCCTGATCACTCCACTTGTATCCCTTCTCCATTGCCATGGCACCACAGTGGTTGGACAGAGGCTGTTCAGGCTGTCTGTCTCTCTCCCAGTTACTCCACCCCACTGGCAGTCCATTGGTCCAGACCCAGAACCCAAAGAGACGGCTCTGTCTCAGACCCACCCACACAGGACCAGTAAAATCAGTCCCATTGAACTTCTGCTTGATTGCCTCTAGGTCTTCTGCTGTCTCAATACGCAGCAGTCCATGGTGGTATTTATTGCAGTAGTCCAGAGCCTCCTTCCAAGACATTATTTCACTGATGATGTGGATGCGAACTGATCCTGAAAGACATAAATGTGGTATTCAATATATTTAACATTTTCATATTAACTTGTTTTAGCACCCGTTTAACTCTTAGATTTTAGGGGCAAAATAAGCAGGCACATCATTTCAGTAATAGTTCAATATCATTATAGCCTGGTGAAACCAGCAGGATCGTATGATAGCTTGCATTGTGTTTGACTTGAAGTTAAATTAAATGAGAAGTTTTAGGAGTATTTTTCTGACATCTTCAGAACTATGCAAAATGGTTGATATTTGACTGATTGTATGCTAAATGTCTGGTCGGTATAGACTTTTCTTCTTACCCATGTGGCAAAGGGAGTACACTTTGTCATTATCACATGGGATAGATATAAATTTTTGTGGCTTATTAGGATTTGTCATAAGTTGTGTGCAATTAGAGTGTGGTAGATATGCCCAGTCTCTGTAGGCAGATCTCTCTCCATCAGACCACTCCCAGTCATCATACAGCAGGCCGATCCAGTAAGGAGTGGTGCTGTTCATCCCTTTCTTCTTCACTTCCTCCTTCTGTCCCTCGTTCCTGATGCTGACCAGGTCAGTGTAATTCTCTCTGCAGTAACTCTGAGCCTCATACCAGGTCATGTTCTGCTTCACCAGAGTGTATCTAAGGGATGGATTTATGACTCCTGCACAAACAAAATGGACATCTACTGTAAACTTTGCTTCCCAAGACATACAATTTAGTACAAAAACAAAAATACTAATCATAATAATAATAATAACAATTGACCAACAATTGCAATGAATTACCTTTTTTGTAACACATGAATTTTTTTTCCTGTGTACATACATCCCATTGTTTCTCATCGTTGAATGCTGCACAGTTTAGCTCTGTGTAGTTACTGAGAGGCCATGCGGTGACATTAACAGGGTCTCCATTAGACCACTTCAGACTTGGTATTGTGCGACGCAGACCTATCCAAGCTTTATAGCTCTCTTTAGATGTAATTAACTGTATCAGCTGCTCAGATTCCTCTTGATTATAGACAGTGGCAATATCAGCACTGTGATTCTGGCAGTAGTCCTGTGCCTCTGTCCAATTTAATGTTTTCTCACTGATGTGGAACTGTCTGAGACGGCTGAGTGTGGCTGTGCAGCAGACTCCTGAGGACAGAAAGTATCTCATTGGGTAAAATGTAAACATCCATACAATACATACAAATTAAGCATACATTATGAGAGGTTTGTGATATTGTTGACACAGTATATACAGTACAGTATGTTGTGGTTGATGTTGCTAGATAGGTTGAGTGAGTCCTTACCGTAACAGAGTAGGAGTAGCAGAGCGGCCATCTCCATGGTGACTGCAGGGTCAGGAGAGACAGATGGGAGGGGAGTTGATGGGATGATAATTATCATATTTTCCAGCATGCTCTACTGCAGGTAGATTTAAAAAAAATGGTTTTTAATATCTGTGTTTTTGCATGGACATTGATTTATTAATCGTATGCTGCGCAAAGATAAATAACATACATTTATCTAATCCAATCAGTTAGTTTGATTTTCTTTCACTTGTTACTGAAATGGTTGTTTCAGTTTAGATGTATTAGGTAGTCTCTTTATAATGTTCCTACAGTAGCTCTGCGTCAAATAAATGAGGACAAGAGATGTGAATTATTTTGCGCTCAAGAAAAGGGTGCCATTGAAAGTATTCTGGGGTAGCGGTAAATGTGAGAGTGGAACAACTGAAGGGTAAGATTCCCGATGTTTGTGATGCTCATCATTTGGTTCGATGCAGACATTGTGGCGTGAGTGGTGAAGCAGAAGAGTCGTTGTTTGTTCTTTTGAGTTTTGATATTGAGTCTTCGCCTGACAAAGTGATGTTAGGACATATCAGTTATCCCAGGTGTCAAGCTTATGGGAATGTCGCAGTAGTGGGAGGTTCCAATGTGTGAGAAGTGTGCAGAAGGGCATGAGATAAAGGTATGAGTAGCATTGGGGAAAGAAGTGGTATGTGTTAACTGTAGGGGTGGCATGGGGCTGGGGATCAGAAATGTCCGGTGAGAGAGAGGGAGGTTGAGGTTACCAGGGTAGTGCAGAAGTTGTCATATGCTGAGGCAGTGAAGAAAGTAGAGGAAGATGGTTCAAAGGGGATGGATCCTGAGAGGAGTGATGTGAGTAGTAAATCTGTACCAGTACAGAGGGATAGGCCAACAAGTGACATATGCCTCAGTAAGATTGGATTTTTAGCGTTTATAGCAATCGTTATCAACTGTACTGCAGGGATGGAACATAAGTCGCAGAAAATTGAGGTTGTGGTGGCAGCTGCTGAGAACTATTTGGGTGTACGAAATTTGACGTCATAAGAGTTACAGGGTGCATTGAGTGGTGGTGTCCCGTCCTTTCAGGCTGTTGGCCTGAGGTAGGACTAGATAGATTTAAATAGTGGAGTAGGGTGGTGGGTTTTTAATGAGTGTAGGGTTAGATGGTAGGTTATTTGTTGATTTATTTCCTTTTTTCCAAGCAAAGTACAAGGGAGTTATACTCCAGTCTAGTGTCACGGTTTCGGCCGAGGCTGCCTCTCTTCCTTGCTCGGGCAGGCTTCGGCGTTCGTCGTCTCCGGAATACTAGCTGCCACCGTTGTATGTTTCTATGTTCGTTTGGTCTTGTCTGGAATTGTACACCTGTTGTCGTTTAGTGTCATTAGTGTCCTATAAGTTCTCGTTGTGTTTGTCAGGTGTTGTGTGTGATTGTTTCCTATGTCGTGTTGGTGCGCTACCCTTTTCGGTGCGCTATTTGTAGCTTGCCTCCTTTGTATTTAGGAGAGGATTTTCGCACATGTTTAGTGCGCCCTTTTGTTTACGCCTGTGTGCGCATTTTTCTCGCCTCCGGGCTGTTGGATTGTGTTTTTGTGTGTGCTCTACTAAAAGTCTTTGTTGGACTTATCTTCTGCGTCCTGCGCCTGATTCCACACCACACCCACCTACAGCACCTACTGACATCTAGTTGGTGGCGGTAATGCAACATTTATTGGATGCCAACCGCCATTAAACCTCATTGAAGAAGATAATGTTCCTAAAGGGCAGACAGAAGGAAGATGACGAAAACTGATATTCTGTTAGAAACTAATGGCAGCTTGGGTGAAGATGAGCGTACAGGGAGTGAGAACGAATGGGCTACAGTTGTGAAAAAGAAATGAAACAAAAAAAGTAAAGTTATGATGGAAACTAAGAAATCCCTAGATTTGTTCATAGTAGGAGTGATGTCACGGTTAACTAAGCCAGAACCCAGAAGCAGACCAGGACACGGTACGTGAGACAAAGGTGAGTGTTTATTAATAGAGTCCGAGTGAAGCTGAATAATCCAGGGAACAGAGCGGGTGGCGTGGATGGGTTGTTGAGGGTGCAGTGGTTGGTCCGGTACTGGCTCGGCAGCCGCCGACCATCAGGCAGAGGTTGGGTGAAGGTTCCGGGTGAGAGACTGCAGACAGAACAAAACGGAGGTCAGTACACAGCAAGTCAAAAGGTGCAAAACAACAAAACTAACACTACTGGCTCAGAGACTGATACGCTGACAACATACTGTTCATGGCTAACGATCCGGCAGGAACTGGATGTTGGGCCAGAGCCTAAGAAGGGTGATGATCAGGACCAGGTGTGCAGATTGCTGATGGGATGCAGGTGCGGAAAACCAGAGCGCTCCCCGGAGCGTTCCCGAACCCTCGGGAAACTGGAGAATACGAGCAGGAACACTAGTCACCAGACAGGACCCGACTCAGACAGCCGGGATCGTCACAAGTGAGGGTTCTGAATCAATGTTACCTGGGTGATCCGTTTGAAGTCACGAGGAGTGTTATGGATGCGTTGGGTGAGAAGGTGTCGGTGCCGATTTTTTGTTTGTCCGCGGAAAAGAAGAAGTGTGCTTTGTGGCAAAAAAAAAAGGTTTATGGGATGTTTTATGTATGGTTTCTGAAGCAAGGCGACTGTGAAGGGGGTTATCTCTGAGGTTGCACATTAAGTAGATGCAGATGAGATACCTCAGGAGGTAGGTGAAGTGATTGGTGCACGTCGACTGACTTGTATGGTGGATGGAGTAAGGAAACCCACTTTGTCCATTTATAGTTTTTTGATGACTCTCTCACTTCTCATGTAATGGCTTTATGAGAGTGGCGCAGTGGTCTGAGCTGTGCCACTAGAGATCCTGGTTCGAATCCAGGCTCTGTCGCAGCTGGCCGCGACAGGGAGACTCATGGGCGGCGCACAATTGGCCGGCAGGGATGTTGATCGAGCATGGCGTTTGCAACGCCAGGGTTGTGGGTTCGATTCCCAAGGGGGGCCAGTATGAAAAATAAAAGAAATATGTATTCACTAACTGTAAGTTGCTCTGGATAAGAGTGTCTGCTAAATGACTAAAATGTAAATGTAAAATACCCTATAAGAGCTCTTGTGCACAAACCCCTTCAGTGTTATAAATGCAAAATATTTATGTATCAAGTTTATGCAGACGGGAAGAATATTGTGTGCCAGCTGAGATTATATGCTACAACAGTGGTGGCAAACATGCGCCTGATTTACCGGATTGCCCTGTTAGGGTGAAGGAGACAGAGGTGGCAAGAGTAAGGGCTGTTCAGCATGTCTCCAATCTGGAGGCGGTGAGAAGAGAGTCGAAGGAGCTTGTGGCATTGAACACACAATGGTAACTGAGCCTGCACCACTGAATGTTTCTCGGTCATCAAGGTATCCTGATATATGAAAAATGGACTTTGTAGCATTTATTGCAATGGTCATGAACTGCACAGCACAAACAAAGAAGAAATCAGAGTGCAGCAGAACAATTTTGGATCTCAGAGTTTACAGCAGAGGCATTGCAAAAAATCCTGTCAAAGGATGTTCCGCCCTCACAGGCCCCTGTGCCTGTGTAGGGATGTGATTTGATTGGAATGTGACTGAAGGAAGTGACAATTTATACAATTTGTATGTGTCTATTTTTGTATTTTGTATGATGTCTGTTTTTTCCCCTTTCCTACAATGGATATTTTTCTATAGTTTACCACCCCTACAGTAGGTGGCGGCATGCACCTCTAACACTTGTTTGCGGACCGCCATAAAACCATAGAAGAAGAAGATAATGTTCCTAACCCTGGCAGTCATTCTGAATGCAGGTTTTGGGTGAATAAAAATACCAACTGTTGGATATTCTAACTGTCTGGATTCCAATAGGAATTACGCTTCACTTTGCAAGCCAGCATGATGTGACTTGCAGGTAGGCTTGCAAAATTCTGGTCATTTTCCAAGGTTTCCAGAAATCCCAGTTGGAAACTTCCTGGAAATGGGAGGAAATAAGCAGGAAATCTAGAATCATTCAACCAGGATTTTTTGGGAAGGTTACTACAATAGAATGATGTGGTCTGTAAACCATGAGTTTTTAGCCCCTGTATAAGGCTAAAAAATAAGTATTTAAAACCACAGACTCATCCTTATATTTGGGAAACTAAGCCGGGCTGGAGGTTGAAACAACACCAGGTGCAGATAACCATAGGATGAACCCAAGGTGGCTTATGATGGCACCTGATGATCTGCATGGGAGGGGTGGGACCAGCCATGACTAAGCATTTTTTGTGTCAGCTATATAAGAACCAGCGTTTTCTGTAAAGGTTAGGCTCCTGGCCCAACAGTCAAGAGTGTTGGGTCGACCAGTCTCATTATTGCAATAATTAAATTGATATTGCTCCTGAAGATCGGGGTAAACTGTGCACAGGGTATCTGAAATTGGGATCTCAGGGAAAACCACACTCATGATAGAGCAGCTGGACCCGCCTAAGATCTGAGAAGAAGCGGGCGTGGATGGATGCCTGATCCCGAACATAGTGCTGAGAGAGTTGAGCTTTGACAAGCTTTCAATAAGTGATGAAAAGATACAAAAAATGAAATAAAAGATATATATAAAACTATACTAAAAATAAGAAGCCCCTGTTGAGGGTACGCTCAGAGTGAGGTCTTCCTTAAGGTGGCCACAGCTGAGGTAACTAGCAGGACTGAGTTGAGTTGATAAGAGTGTTCTTAAGTGAGGTATCCTTGGACATAATTGTTAATTAGCCAGTTGCGGGCAACCAAAAGTCCAGATCCGTGGTACTGGGTTGATCATTGTAGGACTGGTGAGGTTAATGTACTGAACGAGAGACTAGAGCGCAGGTGATGCCTTGCAAGGGCATCTGGCTTGGTGAAGTTCAAATTATAACGTGTAATGTTTTGATAAATTAGGTAAACAGCTATGCCCTGGGTTACTATTGTTAGATGTTATTGTGAGTGTTTTGTTATTCCTGGCACTTCACCTGTGGTGGAGGATAGATAATACGAGGTAAGATTAGATTTTTGGGACCATGTTACAAAGTTAGATAGGAGACATGGGTACTCTGTTGGTAGTTTTGCACATTTGGATAGAAATAAGAGAATCTATACCACAGTAATTGCAGTAGGTGATATCCCGGTGTGGCGACAACACCCCGTTGTGAGACCACTAATAAGGCAATATTCTGATAATGGTATGGGTTACCCAGTTCATATAGACAGAGTTTGAAATCTAAAAACAGCGCTAACCAGTTTTTCGTCTTGTCTGTCTCATTCCTCTGTGTGTACCGGATGAAAATTAACGTTAGCATCCAAACCTGTGTGAACCAGTTCAGATAATTGAACGTGAACATCCAAAGCTGTGTGTATCGGATGTATAACTAGACCCTGTGAGGAATAGTTAAGGCCTAGAAGAGAAAGGCCTGCATGGACTAGAGAAAGCGTTATAGAAATATTAGAGAATGCATTACAGTAAATGTATGCGTTTTCCCAGGAACTAACCCTGAGATAGAAATTAGAAAATAGTCCTGCAGGTTATTAAGAAATATTGTAGAAAACAACTAATTGATTAAATGTGTTTGGGAACAGTACTGTGTGAATGTGATATGAGAGTTGTGTGAGTGTGGAAATAAGTGTTAATCTGAAGTTTGGATAATAAGATATAGAAATGTGTATAATAAGCTGATATAAATTTGGATAATAAGTTTCGATATGAAGCGTTATCTTGGGGTTCCATCCATCACTGCCCATCATATAATATCACAGGGTGGTATTGAGCGCAGGATGTTATTTTAGACAGTAGCGGCAAGTTAATAATTTCTGGAAGTCTAGAGAGCCGTTGAGGATACGTGTGGAGCATTTTTCCATGACCAGCGGGGTAGTGTCCAAGGGTTCCGCTAAGAGTTTGGATGCACAGCTGAAACTGTGTGGTGATGGAGAGTTGTTGGAAACGCACATGGAGTGGTAAATTAATGTGAGTACCTAAGATTCGTACGTTATATATGGATTCTGTGACGATATGAAAAAAAGATTGTATGTGTGTATAATCTATTACTACAGCTATCGCGTGGTCCTCTGTAGCTCAGCTGGTAGAGCGCGGCGCTTGTAACGCCAAGGTAGTGGGTTCGATCCCCGGGACCACCCCATACACAAAAAATAAATGTATGCACGCATGACTGTAAGTCGCTTTGGATAAAAGCCTCTGCTAAATGGCATATTATATTATTATTAAATAATGATGGAACAAATAATATTCATATGCCAACTTGCACATCCAAACATAGATGGAAAAATATAAAAGTTCTCTGAGTTGGTCCCGTTTATGGATCATTTGATAAAAATAAAGTTAAAGCATGATTGTCTACAGGATCTGGAAAATAGTCTCAGGAAAAGGTTGGCGTATGTCCACTTTTGCCCAATGAAACTATAAACACTTATGGGATTCTCTCCGTCCGGGTACCACATTTGAAATAAAACTGCCCATAAGGCCTGAAAATTAGTTTTTTTTTTTTTCACAGTACGAGATGAGTTGCTATACAGTTGCTATCCCATACAGTTAGAGCGAAATTTCTAACGTAGTACAAAGCCTAATTTAGGGTTTTCCATCAAGATAATTATCATTGCAGAGCTAATGTGATGTAGTAAAGTAATTTCAATATGTCGCAAGAGACAAGTTAATCCGTTTTTATTAAAAGGAGCAAGATCTGTTTTTTCTTCAATGGATGTCAATTTAATTTGTTTGATTATGTCACACTCTGGCTATGGACTCTAGTTATTGTGCCAGGGTGTGTTTGTTTCTATGTGTTTCTGTTTCTATGTTGGGTATTCTAGGTTGTTTGTTTCTGTGTTTGCCTGTGTGACTCCCAATCAGAGGCAACGAGTGTCAGCTGTCGGCTGGTTGTCTCTGATTGGGAGCCATATTTAACAGCCTGGGTTTCACTTTGTGTTTGTGGGTTTTTGTTCCATGTCGGTATGTTTAACCGTGGACTTCACGAATCGTGTTTTGTTTTGGTTAGTACTTTAATTAAATAAAGTCATGTTTATTTCACACGCTGCGCCTTGGTCTACTACTTCGCTACAAGACGATCGTGACAGAAAAACCCACCATACAACGACCAAGCAGCGTGTCCAGGAACAAACGCAGTAGGTGACACTGGTGGATGTCCTCCTCGGTTGGGGGCAGATTACCGAGGAGGAGGCCGTCCGGTACCGGAGGGCTATGAAGGGGGAGACCCAGGCAGGAGAGGAGCAGCGGCGTCAGCAGTGCCATCGTCGGACGGACGGGAGGCACCCCCCAATAATTTTTTAGGGGGCACACGGCGTGGGCGACTGGGCAGCAGGAGGCTGCCACAGGGCGTAATAGGAGACGAGGAGAGAAGGCCACCGGGTTACGGGAGCCATTGGCGAGAGGAGGGAAGGAAGTCGTAGAGGCACGGCGAGAGGTACTGAGGTGTATTGCCAGTCCGGTCCGGCCCGTTCCTGATCCCCGTTTAAAGCCAGTGGTGTGTGTTCCCAGTACGGTCCGGCCTGTCCCTGCTCCATGCACAAAGCCTACGGTGTGCGTCGCCAGCCCGGCCCGGCCTGTTCCTGCCATTCGCACCAAACCTACGGTGCGCGTCGCCAGCCCGGCCCGGCCTGTTCCTGCCACTCGCACCAAACCTACGGTGCGCGTCGCCAGCCCGGCCAGGCCTGTTCCTGCCACTCGCACCAAACCTACGGTGCGCGTTGCCAGCCCGGCCCGGCCTGTTCCTGCCACTCGCACCAAACCCACGGTGCGCGTCGCCAGCCCGGCCCGGCCTGTTCCTGCCATTCGCACTCAAACCTACGGTGCGCGTCGCCAGCCCGGCCCGGCCTGTTCCTGCCACTCGCACCAAACCTACGGTGCGCGTCGCCAGCCCGGCCCGGCCCGGCCTGTTCCTGCCACTCGCACCAAACCTACGGTGCGCGTCGCCAGCCCGGCCCGGCCTGTTCCTGCCACTCGCACCAAACCTACGGTGCGAGTCACCAGCCCGGCCCGGCCTGTTCCTGCCACTCGCACCAAGCCAGGGGTGCGAGTCGTCAGCCTGGTCCAGCCTGTTCCTGCCACTCGCACCAAGTCAGGGGTACGAGTCGTCAGCCTGGTCCAGCCCGTTCCTGCCACTCGCACCAAGTCAGGGGTACGAGTCATCAGCCTGGTTCAGCCTGTTCCTGTCACTCGCACCAAGTCAGGGGTACGAGTCATCAGCCTGGTTCAGCCCGTTCCTGCCACTCGCACCAAGCCAGGGGTGCGAGTCGTCGGCCTGGTCCAGCCCGTTCCTGTCACTCGCACCAAGCCCGGGATGCGAGTAGTCAGCCAGGTCCGGCCCGTCGCTGCTCCACGCACCAAGCCAAGGGGGCGCATCGTCAGCCAGGTTCTGTCCGTTCCTGCCTCACGCGCCAAGCCAGGGGTGCGCGTCGTCAGTCCGGTGCCTGATCAGGTACCGGTCAGCTGCTCCACAACGGAGCGTAAGCAATCCGCTCCGTCGATGTCCAGTCCAGATCCAGCCAGCGGGGTTAGACCGGACCAGGGGCGCTTCGGGGGAATTATGGAGGGGTGGTGGGCAAGCCCGGAGCCGGAGCCGCCGCCGAGGAGGAATGCCCACCCAGCCCTCCCCTGTGTTTTGCTCGTATTTAGGCGCGGTCGCAGTCCGCGCCTTTAGGGGGGGGTACTGTCACACTCTGGCTATGGACTCTAGTTATTGTGCCAGGGTGTGTTTGTTTCTATGTGTTTCTGTTTCTATGTTGGGTATTCTAGGTTGTCTGTTTCTGTGTTTGCCTGTGTGACTCCCAATCAGAGGCAACGAGTGTCAGCTGTCGGCTGGTTGTCTCTGATTGGGAGCTATATTTAACAGCCTGGGTTTCACTTTGTGTTTGTGGGTTTTTGTTCCATGTCGGTATGTTTAACCGTGGACTTCACAAATCGTGTTTTGTTTTGGTTAGTACTTTAATTAAATAAAGTCATGTTTATTTCACACGCTGCGCCTTGGTCTACTACTTCGCTACAAGACGATCGTGACAGATTACTATGATTGTGAATGTATTCCATTTGCGCATGTGAAATCTTTGCAAAGAAACACTTGAACAAACTTTAAGGCTATTTTCTGATAATTGTGTCGTTATTGGGTGCCAGATTCCAAACCATTATAATTGGGTTATTTGCAGGATTTCTTTGTAATTCAATAGCATGGGTTCTATGTTACTGACATACAGTATATCCGGGTTTCTAATTGTAATTCAACTATTGCCATGGTTATCTTAGCTAGACACAGCAGCCAGTGTTTGTTTAAAGATGTAAACTGAACGTTTTAGCAGCTTGTTTAGTTCAAATTGAAAGGCTAATTATTTCAACATGAATAGCGGGGCGATTTCAAGGTATTAACGTTTGGTGTTGCCTTATGGTCTGCTGGAATAACCTACTGAGAATGGAGTCATATTTGAATCACTGAATCATGAACTGAATATATGCTTGTCAACAATTGCAAGTGTTTGTTTTATGACCTGTAGTCTAATCTGAATTGACATTCTGGAACAGTTACCGCTCTGGGGCAAAGTAGCAGGTTTTCCATTAAAAGGCACATTCTATTCTATTTTATTAGCAGAATGTAGAAATAAGTTAGAGAAGTTTGAGGGAACTAGGAAAGGCAAGACATGTTGAATAGATTGGGGTACATTTAGAAGGAAAGTTAAAGGAACAATGGTGAAAGAAAGTAACGAGAAGAAACAGACGGAGGAAGATCAGAAAAGAAGGGCAAGAGTATTCTACCAATTCGGCTTGAATATGAAAAAGGCCAATCATGGATAACATTGGCCAGTATTTCCCTGCTGACGGGAAGTATGCGAGAGCACATACAAATTCATTGCTTTAACTAATTATGACAATTTGTTGGTTACGCTATCCTAATGAACCGCATTGCATATCATTGCATCGAACTTGCTAGTATATTAACTATATGCTATCCAACTACCCAACGTTTATTGACTTGATTATTCATGTCATTCTTAGCTTAGCTAAATGGTATAGTCGTTGTGAGTTTTTGATGGACATAATTTTTTCGGATTTCAGAGCACTCGCCTGAATCTACCAGAGTGCAGAATAACTGATGAATTTATGAACCCTCACCATCCGTTGCATATGGCCGGTGTCAGTAAATGTCAAGGAAAATAACGTAATTAAATTATTGCTAGTAGCACAGTTAGTCATCAACGCTTTGGATAACATGAAAAAAGCCTAACCAGCTCTGCTAAAGTGAGGGAAATGGTCAGAGTGAGGAGGTGTTCTCTTATTTGTGTATGGAGTTAGTTAGCAAGCTAGCCAACTTTAGCCAGTTAGCTTGGGTGCTCAATGACTGCCTTTGTGAAGTCAGAGAGCTTGGCTCAACCCTGCTCCTTGGCCAGAGCGGGCAGTGTGCGCTCTGAACTGTCTGAATTTTCAAACACCCGAAGTCGTACAACTTCTAACTAGTAATTTGTTATGCTAACAAGCTAGCAAGAGGCTGCTTTAGCAACAGCATCAACTTCCGGTAGACATGCGAAGCTCAACTGAAAGGTTACCATTTGTTTACAGTATACTAAAATGAACTAATAGTATGTAGTATGAAGTATTTACTCATTAAGTATGTAGTATACAGAATATTAGTATGGACATTCGAACACAGCTTGGGTATGTGAGTATATTGATCAAATGTACGTATGTTTTGATGGCAGGTTTGAAACCTGTTATCAAAATGGGAAGACTCAAAAGCCGATTTTGGGGTTGGATAATCCTTGCGAGAATCAAAGACAGTGGATTCTAAAAGGTGACATATTAAAATTGGCAGTATATACGGGCGAGAGCGCTAATGATGGTTACAAATAGTCTAACTTTGTATCACGCCGCATTTAAACAATCGCTAAAGGGTGTAAACGTGAGGGTTTTGTGTTCATACAATATGTAGTGCATTTGTTATTGGCGTCAAAAGACGAAGAAACTGATATACCAGACATCACCACATTAGTAAACTATTTGCTACAGAGGGGTCACAAGGCAACATGTCAGAAAGTACAACCAGCGAAACAAGAGATAACCTATTTGGGGGTTTCGATTTCGGAAGTCACAAAGCACATTACACGTGATCGAGTAGGAACAATACGACTCAGGAAAACCCTAGGGGTTTTAATCTTGTGAGACACTTTATTCCGTTTGATTCTAAACTAGATTATAGTATTGACAAAAGGGAGGAGGGGTTTAAGGAAACAGTGATGTAGACTAGTGAAGGTAACAAAGGAATGTAAATCCATTGGAAAGTAAGAATTTCGAATTTGAATTGTTTGGACTGATTAAGAGTTAACAAAATGGAAACTAACGAAATGGTCACTTTCTCTTCCAGAAGAATGGGGTTAGTCATTTTCTCTCTCTTTGAAATGTTTCCCCGAGACTGTTTTTAATACCATGTCTGATTTATTGTGAGTGGTCTATTTCATTTGGTTTTAGTGGGTTTTCATGCGTTAGAGAATATGTATCTTAAAGGGGCACACACATGGTATTTTCTGAAGTTTTAATTGAACACGTGAATTATTTTGATAAAAAATGGATGAAGAAACTTACTGTAACTCTTGGATACAAAATGTATGAAATGTTTGACTGTTTTAAGTAATTAGTATAATATAGAAAGAAATACTTATTTGAAGGGTTTGACTGACCTCTGACCTCTGTTCTGACTTTCTAGTGTGGTTTGATCACCCTCACTGGGAAGCCAAGAGATGGTTGGGGGATGATTTAAAGGTCATATGTAATACTGATTTGAAGGTCATTTGTAATACTCATTATTACGGAGAAGTTTATGATTAATAGTTATATGTGTGATTTGGACCACGAGAAGGATAGGCCTGTCTCTAGTCAAATTTTCTATTCCTTTAATTAACTTATGGGTAAATAAAATCTTTACGGAGTTATTAAGGGTAGTAATTCTAATTTGATTTGCAGTGTTGTTGTTTTTTACACATGCTTCACGATGTGAGTCATGTGTCAAAATGGGGGAATTACCAGTCTTCTGAAGGGTTTTGGATTGAGGTTTTACACACCTTGAGTGATATATAGAAGTGTATCGAGTGATATATGAAGGAGTGTATTGTTGTGTTTGTTTTGGTTAATATAAATCTCACCAGATTGAGTTTGCTGGAGGATCAAGATTTCTCCCTAAGAATTATCCCTCTAATTTCCTGACCCTGTGACTCTGCGGTGAGGTCGACAGTATTATAAGGGAGTACAAGCTAATTTGGAAAATTTTGGTTTCAACAGAATGTGTTGTTATTTTCTCGTTGACATTTTGTCTTAGAAATTTGTATTGAGAATATTGGTAAAAGTGATCATTTGTCAATGCTTATCTGGATTTCCTGAATCAGAAATGAACTGAACTAAACTGTTGTTCTAATCTGCTCTCTTGAGGTTATGGTGAAGGTGGAGATACAGATGGTATCTACACGCATGGAAGGGAAAATTTGACCAAACAGTGTGGACCTCAAACCCCCTCTAACCGGTTGAAGAAATGGCGTTCAATACAGCCCTGTCCTGCACCACTTCTACCGACAGACCTGAGTCCGAGCCAGCAACCTGTACACAGCATCCAGTCGAAGATATCAACTGCTTTTTCTCTCATGCTTTGAGTCCATGTGGAGTGAGCATGGAGAGAGATCCGTTCCAAAACTTCTCTCATGTTACTGGTATACTGGTTGGCAAATGGACAAGACATAATGGGTGGTAAAGGTGGGGGCGGCTCAGGTGAGGGACATTATCATGGGCCATCCACTTTGAACTGTGAAGCTATCTGAAGAAGACAATGAAGAGACGCCAGAAGATTAAGTGCCAGGGAGGGGGGGGAGGGGGGTTGGTCAACTGTGTCCATAATTTATTTAGATTGTGGAGGTCCCCACACTGCTAAATTTATAGTAATTTAGGCTAAGAATAAATTGAGATACTGTAATTATAATCATGAAGAGAAAGTTGATGCTAGAATTATATGTTGAATATATTGTATGTTAATATAAATGTACATTCTGCCAGTGTCGATGTGTGCTAAATTGAGGGTTTTAACTTTGAGTGACAGAACCAATGTGAATCACTGAATAATGTCATCCTAAATTAGGGTTGGATAATTAATTGGATTAATTATGATTTGGAAACTGACTGATTGATTTGAGTAAGTTGTTAGCATGTTAATAACTATATGAGTGAAGCAATAACAGTTCAACTGTATGCGCTATAGGGTATGCTGAAGTATCCATTCTAACCACCACTACGACCAGAAACTCTACCAAGGACATTGGGATCTCTGGTGGGCAAACCAGAGTCCTAAATCATCAACTCAACTATCAAGGACAGCTACACGTAAATACATGTTGCATTTCTAATCTGAATGAGCAGGTGCTAAGCATTTGTATTTCCATGAGCGTAGTTTACAAATGTCTGATAGGTGAATTCCTTTGTCTCTTCCTTTCCCCCCCTCTTTCTGAATCAGCCAACACTCCTTCTACCCAAGCATTCATGCTTTTGTTAGTCCAGTCCACTAGGGACCTGTTTTCATTGTATTACATTAGTAATCAATAACTTATGTGTGCGTGTGTGTTTGTATTTTGTGTTATTATTTAGTTAGTTAGTAAATAAATAATTGCTGATTCATCAATAAGGTTAGGGTTCTTGCAGGTTCAAGGATTATGCGACGTTCAGAATGAGACTGATAAGAGGTAATTATTTGATAATTGACTGTTATCGATATATAACATACTGTAACTATCTTCTAAGAGTTTAATTCGGGAGATGGTAACTTGTTAAAAAAACTTCTTCCATGGTGCCCCAAATTCCTAATGAGATATTTGTTACATGATTTAATCGAGTGACAATTAAACATAGTTGATTCAATAAATAACAGTCACCATATTAATAAAAGTCACGTCACAACAATATTGAATAAATATGATTGTTGAAGAAATGACAAGTTTCTCTCAGTACTGACATTTCCAGGACAGTAGACACACAGATGTTTAAAAAATAACACAACGTGTTTTTAAATCTGTTTTAAGTGTGTAGCTGTAACTAAGAAAATGACTGTAATTTTGTTATTGAGTTACATGCATTTAATAACCTCACAAACACAAACTAGTCCAGTGTTATCAATATCCCAGATAAATTGATGTAATGTCTATCATACCTGCTGTGGGCTGTGTAGAGAATGACTGGATCTGTTCCGTGTAAGATGATTGGGTCTGATCCTCCAGTCTGAAGGGGTCTAGTGGGAACCCAAGTATATATACAGTTGAAATAGTATTCTAAATCTTGGTCTGCCTACCTATATACTGTACATATTCATAATGCAAATCCTGGAGAGACTGATGACTGGCATCGGGACCATATTAGGCAAAACAGTACGGTAACCACAGATGGCACACAGCATATTTCCTTAACTTTCCATCCTGTCACCTCTCAATGAGACATGTGGACAGTAATGTATCTAATATAGAAAGTTTGTTAGGCCCCCGTACACACTGCTGTACAACACATTTGACACAACACTTAAAGCAGATATATTTGTGATACAACAGAGTTGATCTTCACAAAGATTAGTACACAACTATTGGGCACAACTGGGCAACTGTTTTGTAAATATTTTCGTGGCAATGCAGACATACATTGTGTTAAATGTGTTCTACATCAGTTGATGGGGTCAGAGATAGGTACCAGAAACGACTTTGAATAAACATTGATGTTGTGTTGTGTCTCTATCGAAAGTGTTACTGGGACAAGCTAATGCACTGTCTAAATGTCCTTTGCTACTAGGGCCTGTTGACCCCACTTCAAAATGTGTTTGTGTGAATGGCAACTTTTCTGTAGGTGTTCTGATCAGGCTTGTGTTGTATGTTGTCCACATGTCTGGGAAAATGTCATTCTGAGCTGAAGGGTAATATATGAAATCATTGAAACTCTATCTGAGAATATGAGTTTGAGGGTTTCCAGCAATCTCCTGGAGTAACTCATATGGACATCTTGTTTGTGTATGTTAAAAAGAAGACTACAAAAGCGCTTTCTCATGTTTTGTTTATTTTTGTCAAGTTAGAACAGAAATGGAGTGAAGAGAATCAATAGACATCAAGTAGCCTACTGAGGTAAAAACAAGCTCAGTATATCCATTATGCCCACAACTTCCAGTTAATGAAATTCAGTCCTTTAGTGATATTGAGTTCCTTAGTCATCTTCAACATGTTTCATAATATTAATTAAATGTATAACAATACATATTTAGGTAGGTCTTTACCATTTTAGTAGAGAAAGAATCCTTGACTCACTATAGAACAGTAGACTAGGAGACTTCAACTGTGCCCTTCGAGATGAAGACTGTAGCAGGCCCAGGGCAGACCGCAGCACACAGGAACTACAATCAATCATCAATAACTTCTCCCTTACAGACACCGGTAGCACCTCCCATCCAACACTAACGTGGGTGAGTTCCTCCGGTGCATACTACTCCAGGATTGACATGTTATTGCTCTCGCCAGGTCTGAAAATGTGTTCCCTGACAAGCCAGGCGGTGCACTTCTCAAACCACAGGAAGCTGACCATGTCCATAGATTGGGAAGGCCTAGTGAGAGTAGGTAGGGGGTCCTGGAGGATTAATACATCTATCCTTCAGGAACCCAGCAGTCAAGCTCTTCTTCTCCAGATGGAGTGGAAAAAAAATCCACCTTGTCCCTATACAACAACAAAGTGGACTCTGTGACCAACAGTGAGGACATCCTGGATGGCCTGTGAGTTCTATGGTAGGTTGTATGACATCAAGCCTGCCAACGAAGCTCTCATGGCCATCTTCCTAGAGGGGCTAGACAGAGTCACTGAGGGTGGCGAGAGCGAGAACCCTGACCTAAGCGCAGAGAAGCTCACCCGGACCATGCGCTCCCTGCACAAACACAAAGCACCAGGACTGGACGGGATCCTAAGAGAGCTTTATCAGACCTTCTGGGACCTCCTCAAGAATGACGTGGCGGAGGTCTTCAGAGCAGTATACAGGGAAAAGAGCCTGGGTGGGTCCATGCGACAGAGTACGGTCTCGCTAATTCCCAAGAAAGGGGACCCCGGAACTGTCGCCCCATTAACCTCCTCTCTGTCGACTACAAAATCATGACCAAGGCCCTCACCATGTTGTTCTGGACACACCTCCCCTCAGTAATAGCCCCAGACCAGACCTGCAACATCCCCGGTAGGTCCATCAATGACAACCTGCTCCTGGTGAGAGATCTCATCCTGCACTCCCAAGAGCGGAGGTCCTCTTTGGGCAGGAGATCCCATCTGTTGTTTATCTACAACAGAGTGGACTTTCTAAAATGGTGGATCTCGATACAGAGACCTAGGGATTCACCATACAACACCATATCATACACTTTATTGTTTATTTTGAGCTTTATTGTCCCCAAGAGGGTTTGTTCTTCCAAAGGTGGCACATTCATGAAGATGTGTTATTGTAGATATGTAAATATTGTATATTGTGTAGTGTATGTTGTATTACAATTTGGCACTCTCTTGATCATCAGAGACAGTTGAGGATATATGGTGCGAAGAGCAGCGGAGGTTGATAAAGAGGTGTTGTGTTGGGGGTTAGGATTTATTTTAATTTTCATTTGTGCATTCATTCCCCACTAAGATAATGTTGAGCTTGGTATAACTACTTCACAACCTAATGAATATCTGCTTGCCTTGAATAGTCAAGTCATGTTGAAAATGTTTTCTTCTGTTTTGTACCAACTGAACATGACCCTGATATGGAGCACAGGCCTTTAGGCCAGACTTCCGGTTGGGTCATGGCCCTGGCAGTAGCCAGATACAGAGGCGCTGTGTGCATCCCAAATAGCACTACTTTACAAAAGTACTGCACCATATAGCGAATAGGGTGCCATTTGAGACGTAGCCTCTGTGTATTGATGTAGGGCTATTGGTCTTCAAATGAAACAAACATTACTGTTTCCAGGCATGTAAATTATTAACCATGAATAACTGTAAAGAGAACCAGGAAATATATTGACATTGGAAAGCACAGAGTCAAGGCTGTATGCTGGTAACACTGACACACCATATTTGCATATGCACTTCTATCTTACAAAGGCTTGAAGTTTGTTTAAACAGTGAAGCTATCCTAGTACTGTACATTAAATAAGGTTGTGCACTGTGTTGTATGTGTTTTCCAATGGGCCAAGAGAGATCAAGATGACTTAACAAATGTCTTCCTCCTCTAGCTTATCTGAGTAAGACTACAGACTACAGAGAATGAGAGAGAGAGAGGAAGAGAGAGAGATATCAAATCTATTCACACATGACTGTAAGTCACTTTTGAAAAAGCATCTGCTAAATGGCACATATTATTATTTTATTACATTATGATTATATTTTAGAGAGAGGAAGAGAGAGAGACAGAGAGAGAGGGAGAGAGATAAATATCAGTTGTGCGAGGTCAGGTGAGATGACGTGTGTGTAGGCGTGTAGACGTCCTAACTAGAGAGAGGCCTATTCCTCCAAACCAAGGGACACATTTTACTTTCAAATAGGATCTTTGTTTACTTCCACAGGCAGCTATCTATTCACCATCTGTAGCACCCACAGAGACAGGAGAGGGCTGGGGCTTAGTACAGGAGGTGGTTCAGGGGAGGAACACTTTGAGGAAATGTAGCATGGGATGGGGTCCCAAATGCCACCCTATCCCCTATACAGTGCACTGCTTTTGACCAGGGACCATAGGGAATGTGGTGCCATTTGGGACGTACCCATGGGTAGGCAGAGTACTGTACATTTAATGTTGGATATAATCTGCAATGATGAACGTTGTAACACTTCACTTGAGCCATGTTGAAATTTATACATGTCACGGTTTCGGCCGAGACTGCTCCTCCTCCTGGTTCGGGCAGGCAAAGGCGTTCGCCGTCCCCGGAGTACTAGCTGCCACCGTTGGATGTTTCATGTGCGATTGCTTTTGTCTGTCCTTTTCACCTGTGTCTGGTTTGCGTTGATTACATGTCCTATAAGTTCCCTGTGTTTGTATGGATTAGTGGTGTGTTGTTCTGTCATAAGGTGAGGTGTATGTGGGGTGGAAGTCAGGCGCAGGACACCGAGGCTTAGTCCAAAAACGTTTACTAAAGTCCCAAAGAAACAATGTAATATACAAAAAGGCACGGCCTCAAACAACAAAGGAGGCGACTATGCGCAATTACGCACAAACAAGCGTAATTACAAAATACACAAAACACGACACGTAACACAAACGACTGGCGAAAAACAACACACAACTAATCCATACAAACACAGGGAACTTATAGGACATGTAATCAACGCAAACCAGACACAGGTGAAAAGGACAGACAAAAGCAATCGCACATGAAACATCCAACGGTGGCAGCTAGTACTCCGGGGACGGCGAACGCCTTTGCCTGCCCGAACCAGGAGGAGGAGCAGTCTCGGCCGAAACCGTGACAATACAACCGTGTAGTAAATAGACAAGGGCATTTTGTCTTTAACACACTTGAAAGAGAATTTAGAACAGGCTCAAATTAGCATAATATTTTATTTTTTGCTTCTTAACCATTCCATCACAATCCCAGTGTGAATTTGGCAGCTGGTATCTTAAGGAAAAGTGTGTGTGTTTTTTAAAGATGGGCCTGAGGTGCATTGACAGACCCAATGTGGCATAAACACCCTTTTCAAAGAAGTGCTAGAGGATGCTTTTCAGGCCATGCTTTCTGAGTGGCTAAAGTGGCAAGCCAGAGAGTGTATGGGTGAGTGTATGTGTGTCTGTGCGAGTGTGCAATGTGTATATGTGTGTGTGCGAGAGTGTGTGTGTGTGGTGCATGCCTGCCTGCATTCATGCATGTGGGTTTGTGCATTCGTGTGCGTGTGTGTGTGCGTGTGTATGCACGTACGTTTGTGTGTGTGTATGAGGGCAGAACTCCCAGGAATGCACGGGGCAGGCTGACCCTGAGAGTGATGATGCAAGAACACAGCAAGCTGAGAGGGATAATGTGGCCTGCCAGGTAGATCCACTCATTATGGGGTGATGCCACTTTAGAGGAAAGTACAAAGACTTAAACTGTGCCATGCCGTCTCAGTTCTGTTCTGCTCTCTGGGACTGCAGGCCTGAAAGCTGTTGATATAACCTCCCACACTGGTGGATGAGGAGGCAAGAGGGGAAAGGAGAGTAGAGAGGAGTGTATCTCTCTGTGGGGCTGCCTTTCCCCTTCAGAGAGTTTGGGGGAACAGGGTGTGTGTGTGCATACCTTATATTCGTGCATCCGTCTGTGTGTGCGTGTGTTCACGCCTGAGTGTGTGTGTCTGTGCATCTGTGCGTGTGCGTGTGTGTGTGAGTGTGTCCATGCTCGTGTGTCTGTGTGTGAGGGCGTGATCCCCCTGATCCAGCTTCAGAGATATCAGTCAGGAAATTGAGTCCAGTATAAAGTATTGGATGAGGCCCTAGGGGTACATAGAACCTGCCCTGCGTGGTCTGGGTCTCAATGTCAAACACAGGTCTACAGTCAGAAGACTCCTTCTTCAACAGCTCACCGCTTCCCCGTTTCTGCATGGATCCAGTGTCTCAGGCAGCTGATGTGGTGTGTGTGTGTGTGCGCTTAAGTGTGAACGTACATGTGTGTGTGTGTGTGTGTGTGTGTGTGTGTGTGTGTGTGTGTGTGTGTGTGTTATATATGTGCGTATGTGCGTACGTTCGTGCTGTGCGTGTGTGCGCGTGCCTGCATGCGTGCGCTTGCAAAGGTGTGTGTGTGTATGTGGTGGTGTGTGGACAGTGGAGCAGGAGAGGCAGTTTGCCTATCCATAGAAAAATATTGGCAGTAGAAAGGCCTTACTGAAGAACTCAGTGACTTTCAACGTGGCACCGTCATAGGATGCCACCTTTCAAACAAGTCAGTTCGTCAAATTTCTGCCATACTAGAGCTGCCCGGGTCAATTATAAGTGCTGTTATTGTGAAGTCTGCTAAATGATGTCAATGTAAATGTAAATGTGAAGTGGAAATGTCTAGGAGCAACAACTGCTCAGCCGCAAAGTGGTAGGGTACATAAGCTCACAGAACAGGACTGCCGAGTGCTGAAACGTGTAAAAATATTCTGTCCTCGGTTGCAATACTCACTACCGAGTTCCAACTGCCTCTGGAAGCAACGTCAGCACAATAACTGTTCGTCGGGAGCTTCATGAAATGGGTTACCATGGCCGAGCAGCCGCACACAAGCCTAAGATCACCATGCGCAATACCAAGAGTCGGCTGGAGTGGTGTAAAGCTTGCCGCCATTGGACTCTGGAGCAGTGAAAACGCGTTCTCTGGAGTGATGAATCACGCTACACCATCTGGCAGTCCGACGGACAAATCTGGGTTTGGCGGATGCCACGAGAACTCTACCTGCCACAATGCATAATGCCAACTGTAAAGTTTGGTGGAGGAGGAATAATGGTCTGGGGCTGTTTTTCATGGTTAGTGCTAGGCCCATTAGTTCCAGTGAAGATAAATCTTAACGCTACAGCATACAATGACATTCTAGACAATTCTGTGCTTCCAACTTTGTGGCAACAGTTTGGGGAAGGCCCTTTACTGTTTCAGCATGACAATGCCCCCGTGCACAAAGCGAGGTCCATAGAGAAATGTTTTGTCGAGATCAGTGTGGAAGAACATGACTGGCTTGCACAGAGCCCTGAACTCAACCCCATCAAACACTTTTGGGATGAATTGGCCAGGCCTAATCACCCAACATCAGTACCCGACCTCACTAATGCTCTTGTGGCTGAATGGAAGCAGGTCCCCGCAGCAATGTTCCAACATCTAGTGGAAAGCCTTCCCAGAAGAGTGGAGGCTGTTATAGCAGCAAAGGGGGGACCAACGCCATATTAATGCCCATGATTTTGGAATGAGGTGTTCGACGAGCAGTGTCCATATACTTTTTGTAATGTAGTGTATCTCATGCTTTGTTTATTTTTGTAGTAACAACATACATTTGGTGAAGAGATACAATAGACAGATGTACTGAGGAAAGACAAGCTCAGAATTTCCATTACACTCACAACATCTAGTAAATACAATGCATTCCTTTAGTGTTATTTACAGTAGTCATCTCTAATATTGTCACGACTTCCGCCGAGGCTGCCTCCCCTCCTTGTTCAGGCAGGCTTCGGCGTTTGTCGTCACCGGCTTACTAGCCACTGCCGCTCCATAATTCATCATTCCATTTGTCTTGTCTTGTCATTACCCACACCTGGTTCTTATCCCCTCATTAGTCTGTGTATAAGTGTTCCCTCTGCCCTCCTTGTCCTTGTGGGTGATTGTTTATTGTGAGAGTAGTGTAGCTCGGTGGAGCTACTTGTACCTATGTATTGCCAGGGTAGATATGTTCCCCTGTGTCTGTTATTGTTGGAGCTACCGTTACCTTGTATTGCCAGGGTACATAGTTTCCCCTGTGCCTGTTTCGTTTGTCACTATCCAGCGCTATTTGTGTACGACGGAATAAACTCTGTATTCGGAGACTACCCTCCTGCGCCTGACTCCTTCTATTACACTCATCACAAATATCCATGATACCATAAATGAAATATATAATGGTACATATTCAGGTAAGTATTTACAGTAGGCTATTACTACAGATAAAATTGTTGACTAACTTTAACCAACTTAACTTGGCTTCATTTCTAATGAGATGGAACTTTCTGAGGCGGCTGAGTGTGGCTGTGGCAGCAGACACCAGAGGACAGAAACAATTTGATTAAGTGAAATGTAAACAAGCATATAACAAACAAATGAAGGAAGAGAAGTTAGTATGGTTTGTCATGTTGTGCATGCCGTATACTGTATTGTGATTAGGTCAGGTGAATTCTATACCTGCACAGAGTAGGAATAGGAGAGAGTGTCACAGTTCAGACAGACGACAAGAGGACCACAATTGCGTCACACCAGAAAGTTTATTTAAACTTAAGGGGAAAGGGATGTAGGGGGAGTGAGTGAAGGCTCCAGGGGTTATCCCGTCCGATGTGCTGGGTCTGTGCCTCCCCCCAGTGGCAGCGATGCGTCCGATGACGCCGGTGGTTGGTGGTCCAGAAGTCCTGGGGGAGGAAACACAGACACAACGGGCGGGAATGAAACCAGGCAGCAGTACAGTTCAAGGGAAATCCAAAATACGTAGTAGCAAGGCAGAAGGCTGGTCAGAGTTACCGGGATTGAAGAGTAGTCAGGAGTCGTAATGGCAGAAGCAGGTCTGGATCTCCTGAGGCAGAAGAGTATCCAAAAACCAGGCAGGTCCGGGGTCACAAAACCAGGGTGAGCCAGAAGCGACGAGCAAACAGGTTCCGGGGTGTGAGCTTTGCAGACGATCTGACACCGGAGAGCTGAAAGACAGGGCCTTAAATACTGGGAGAGGTTAGTGGGTAATGCAGCGCAGCTGGCAGAGTAATTAGAGCCGAGCAGAGCAGGGACAGGTGGAGCTAGTTAGGCTGAGTAGAGAGAGGGAGGTGAGCAGAGTGGAAGATAGTGGAAACCAATTAAGGTGGTAACCCGGTGGAGTGAGAGGGCTCATGACAGAACCCCCCAAGGGGACGGCCCCAGAAGTCCCAAGAGCAACACCACGCCGGGCGGGAGGAGGGGAGCCGGAGGAGGGCTAGAACTCCTCCGAACGGTCCGAGTGAACGTCCTCCTCGGAGGAGGAAGCCGGAGGGCCGTGGTCGGGAGATGGGACAGGTCCCGAGACAGGGTCAGGCACAGGACAGGAAGCCGAGCGGGCCGGACGGTTAGGGACCCCTCTGGGGCGGCCCCTACGGATTGCAGGTTGATCAGGATGCCGTTGGTGGAAAGCGGTGATGAGAGTCCTATCCACAATCCGACTAGCTGGCACCCAGGTCCTTTCCTCAGGTCCATAGCCCTCCCAGTCAATGAGGTACTGGAGACCCCTACCCCTCCGTCTGGACCGAAGCAGGCGGCGGACGGTGTAAACCAGACCACCTTCGACGAGCCGTGGAGGAGGAGGACAAGGCGCAGCAGGGACCAGCGGACTCCTGGGCACAGGCAGGGGCTGCAGCAATCCGGCTGGGGGCTGGCAGGACGACTTGTGTTGGTTGCAGATGGGGCAGGCTTGGACGAATTCCCGTACATCCTTCCTCAGAGAGGGCCACCAGAACCTCTGGGCGAGCAGGTTGTAAGTGCGGGTGGAGCCAGGGTGACAAGCTAGGCGGGAGTCATGTCCCCACTGAACGACCTGGGACCTCAGGTCTTCGGGGACAAAAGGCGGTCAGCTGGGCAAGTGCTGGGACCTGGCTGGTTACGGAGAGCCTCCAGCACCTGTTCCTCAACAGCCCAGGTCAGAGCTGCAACGATGCAGGGACTTGGCAGAATCGACACAGGGTCCTTGGAGGGGTCAGGAGCGGAGTTAGTAGGTACTGGCCGAGGGGGTAGTGCGGCGGCAAGCAGGCAGGTTCGGTGGCAGTCCTCTCCCCACTCCCCTGATCACCCCGGTCACCCAGTCGAGCTGAGGGTTGTGCCGGGCGGAGCCATGGGTAACCCAGGATGAGGGGTTGGCCTGGAGAGGGGAGCAGGTGAAACTGGATAGTTTCTTGATGGTTTCCCGGACAGACCCATCGAGACCGGGGCCGTGACATGAGTGACCGATCCGAGTAAGTGTCCGTCCAGTGCCCGGGCAGGAATAGGAGGTGTCAAACGGAGGTTCTCCAGTCCCAGTTGGCGTGCCAGCTTGATGTCCATTATGTTGGCTTCGGCGCCAGAATCCACCAGAGCAGCCAGGGTGTGAGTTGAGTCAGGGAGGCGGAGGTGAACTTGCAGCAGGGGTTTGCGGTCGGAGGACTGGATGGTCATTGAACTCAACCGGACTCCCCTATGCCCGGTGAGCTTCGGCCCTTTAAAGGGCAGGTTACCACACGATGTCCATCACCTCCACAATAGAGGCAGAGGTTTGAGGTGAGCGTCGCTGGCGCTCTGCAGGAGTGAGAGAGGCTCGCCCAATCTCCATAGGCTCAGACTGATCAAGCTGACCTGGGTGGAGTGGCAGTAGATGACAGGAACCCAGTCGGATCTCTCCGAATGCCGGTAGTAGGTGGACCTTGGCGCCCCCTCTCACGACGACGGGTCTGTATCCTACTGTCGATCCTGACAGTCAGTGCGATGGCTTCATCAAGAGTGGAAGGCAGTTCCTGGGAGACCAACTCGTCCTTGATATAGTCAGCCAAACTATGGAAGAACGCGTCCACCAACGATGGTGTGTTCCAAGAACTTCGTCTAGCCAGGGTTCGGAAGTCGATGGAATGGTCTGCGACTGTACGTCTGCCTTGTCGAATACTGAACAGTTCACGAGACGCCTCTGCGGTTGGTGAATCCAGGTCAAACACCTTCAGCATCTCCTCAGCAAACAGGTCGAAGGTTGCACATGCGGGGGTTTGACGTTCGAACTCTGCTGTTCCCCAGAGTCGAGCTCGGCCCGTCAGGTGAGTGATGGCATACCCAACCTTAGCCCCCTCCGTGGCGAAGGTCCTTGGCTGCAAGGAGAACTGAAGTTGGCAGCTAGTCAGGAATGGCCGGACCTGGGTTGAATCGCCGTTGAACCGCTCGGGGTTTCCAATCTTGGGTTCGGAGCAGCGGCTGCAATGACCGGGGCAGGTAACTCGGGGGCAGGGCTGGTGGGCAGACTGGCTGGGGTCAGGTTGGTGAGGAGTTGAATGATCATGGCGAGTTGTTGTTGCTGCTGCTGGGACTGCTGCTGGTGCTGCTGGAACTGCTGATGCTGTTGGTAGCCGGCCTGAAGCAGAGAGGTGATGTCGCCGCTCATGCGGCCTAGCTCTCTCTCAGTGTGTTCCAGGCGTAGCATGGCGGTGGGTTGCTCAGGTTCTTCGGTTTCCATGTCGGGGGAAGTGTGCGCTGGGTCCATGAAGGTCAGATCGTACTGTCACGGTTCAGACAGACGACAAGAGGACCACAATTGCGTCACACCAGAAAGTTTATTTAAACTTAAGGGGAAAGGGATGTAGGGAGTGAGTGAAGGCTCCAGGGGTTATCCCGTCCGATGTGCTGGGTCTGTGCCTCCCCCCAGTGGCAGCGATGCGTCCGATGACGCCGGTGGTTGGTGGTCCAGAAGTCCTGGGGGGGGGAGGAAACACAGACACAACGGGGCGGAATGAAACCAGGCAGCAGTACAGTTCAAGGGAAATCCAAAATACGTAGTAGCAAGGCAGAAGGCTGGTCAGAGTTACCGGGATTGAAGAGTAGTCAGGAGTCGTAATGGCAGAAGCAGGTCTGGATCTCCTGAGGCAGAAGAGTATCCAAAAACCAGGCAGGTCCGGGGTCACAAAACCAGGGTGAGCCAGAAGCGCGAGCAAACAGGTTCCGGGTGTGAGCTTTGCAGACGATCTGACACCGGAGAGCTGAAAGACAGGGCCTTAAATACTGGGAGAGGTTAGTGGGTAATGCAGCGCAGCTGGCAGAGTAATTAGAGCCGAGCAGAGCAGGGACAGGTGGAGCTAGTTAGGCTGAGTAGAGAGAGGGAGGTGAGCAGAGTGGAAGATAGTGGAAACCAATTAAGGTGGTAACCCGGTGGAGTGAGAGGGCTCATGACAGAGAGGTCATCTCCATGATGACAGCAGGGTCAGGAGAGACAGAGGAGAGGTGATGGGATGGTGTCCTGTGTGAGAATAAGGAGGTGTCACATTTAGGATTTTACAGTCATCACACTTTGGCTTTGAGTTTTTCATTTAATCAGGTACTAGTACTACAGTGCCTGCATCATTACAATACTTGAGCTGTATGATTGATCATTTAAAAAAGGGTCAGTACTGTAAACAACGCCTGATATTATTTTCTGATAACACAAACTTTAATTCATTGAAAATACATATTTAGAGATGAATAGACTAACTGTCACGTTGTATAATCATTTGAAGACAGGCGCAGGAATACGTATTAGGGATTTGTATTTCTCCACCCAACACAAGGTACGTTATGAAAAACGATGGGGACGAAGCCCAAAACAAACACGTATGTAAATATAACACAGGGCTGTAACCCAAACAAAAGAGCGAGGTGTAAACCCGGAACGAGACCCGTAATAACAAGAGCACAATACACGGTACTCACGAGACCAACGGACATGGGACAATAATCGACAAGGACAATGGGGAACTGAGGGCACATATATACACATACTAATCAGGGGAAATGGGAACCAGGTGTGGTAATGAGACAAGACAGTCCGGGGTTGGTGGTAATGATCCAGGTCAGTGACGCCTAGAAGACCGGTGACGTAGACCTCCGGAGCTGTCAGGAGTGCTGTATGTGGAAGGTGCGGGAATCAGGCGCAGGACACAGAAGCTACGTCAACAGTCTTTAGTGAATCAATACGAGCAAAAGTGCCCGGAGACGAGCGATAGGCACACAGGCGTAAACGAACAGGAAAAATACTAACGCGCACAACAAGTGCGAAAAACCTCTCCTAAAACACAAGGAGGGAAAACCAATACAGACAGGAAGCTCAATAACACATGACTAACCAAACGAGAACTTATAGGACACATAATCAATGCTAACTAACCACAGGTGTACAACAATCAGACAAAAGCAAACGAACATAGAAACATACAACGGTGGTAGCTAGTACTCCGGGGACGACGACCGCCGAAACCTGCTCGAGCAAGGAGGAGGAGCAGCCTCGGCAGATTCCGTGACAGGAGCTGGTGAACGGAATGAGCAGCAGTACCGGGGGGATCCGTCACACTAACATTTAATTTCCTTATTAGCTTCAAGAAGAATGGTATTTAAAAATATATATATTTTGTATGACAATGTGATGAAACCACATTAAAAGTGATACATAGCTTACTGTAACTTTTTATTAAAATGCATGTGATTAGTTGCTCCCCAAAAACATGGTGAAATTTGATCAACATGTAAATGTATCAAAAGTCTGTCTTGCCTGCTGTAGCTTTTGTAGAGAATAACTGGGTCTGGTATGAATAGAGTATGATGAGGTCTGATCTGTGTAGAAACAGTGCATCCTAAGCTATGCTCTGCCTAACTATGTATATATTCAAAACACAAGGCTGACCAGTGCAATAAAACACATAATGAAGTTAGTACAGTACAATCAAATGTCCTGGGTTTTACGCAAACAGCAGATAGCCATTCTATAGTACTGTCAATGAGATTCACAATTGTGTTTTAAGAGTTGGACACATGCACCCCCCTTCACCAGCACCCCTCGCCCCAACGCATCTCTAAAAGAATAATAGGCTGAATACAGTGAATGTAATGTTTATATTTCTAAAGGTCTTTTGTACGGCTATTTGATACTCTGGATATGTTGGTGTGAATTATAACTTTTCTATAGGTGTTGTGAGAAGTATTGAGCTCTGTTTGTATCCATATTAGGGGACATCTCTCTCTGGGTTGGAGTAAACGTGAATCAGGATATCATGAGGACTTACTGGCAGTGTAGTGTAGAGTGAGTCAGGCCTGGTCTGTCTGCTCTCCAGGCTGGTTGGACAACAGAGACTCAACCAGAGCGGGATATCAACAGTGTGACAGGGCTGTATCAGCTTTCTGTCCTCTCTGGTTAGCCAAAAATACAAACAAACAAGTTACCTCCAAAGTTTTCACATACATTTTCTCTACGGTATACATTTCTGGCATCCTAACTGGAGTTGCACTGAATAGCCTTCTGTTACTGTAGTGACTTCATGCAATGATATCTGTGTGTTATGCAGTAGAGAAGACCAGCAAGCTCTGTATCTGCTTTCTTTGATTACTATTTTCTGCTGAGATGAGCATTTAGACAGAGAGATGCAATAGAAACATTAACTGAGTAAAAACTTTGCAAAAGACAAATACTCAAAAATGATATTGCATATGCAAAAACAGATATTTAAGAACACCTGGGTCTGTCTGAGTACAATAGGGCTTTTGAACAATACAGTTAACCACTGATCATGTCCCATTGTAACAAATTTTAGTCATATTGGAAATATTATAATATAATATTAGGTACTCTGCCTAACAACAATCACTATAATCTTAGAGAAAATATCTTGATGAGAATATTTTTTGTCAGTGTGTGTTTCAGACCTTGGCAGAAAATAGTTGTATTTTGTAATTTATTTGAAAATACCTACTTTTAAAATACTCAAAGTAGTCGAATATAGTTTATATAGAGTTTCAACTAAAATGAAATTATTTCCTTTGATATTTAAATACAGGTCTCAGAAAAACAAATCATATTTGAAAGGATTTGGAATACGACTCAAAAACACAAATAATTTCTAAAGGTATTTGAATATATGCAAGTTATTTGAAAACAAATAAATATTTATTTGATGGCTGCCAAATATTTGATGAAGAACCAAAAACTATAGCAGTTTGTTGAATTAGTCTAAATATATATAAACCAGAAGCGCATGGTTTGAAGGGCTCTTAGATATGAATCTTAATATAGCCTATAGCTAGTATGAAATACATGAGGGACATGGAATCACCTCAACATTAGAGTAGACCACTTCTGCAGCTTCAAAATGACTAACACATATATTTACATAATGAGTGAGACATAATACAGTAACACTTGACATCAAGTCCTATACATGTGTTGTACATTTGTGATTATAACAATAGCAACATTGTTGTTACATACACAGCAAATTCTCCCGTGTTAAAGGTCATGAACAGTCAAAATCATGTTTTTCATGAAATTGGATGATATTTTAAGGAAACCAGATCAAAGTATGAAAAATGACTGTTGCTTCTACATTTAAAAAGTTTGATCATAAAGTTACTGTTTCCCTCCCCCATGTCAAACACTTGGATTCATAATTAAGGGGACAAGGTGATATCACCTTAACTCTTATTGGAAGGTGAACCTTCACCCCAGTCTGAGGTCCTGAGCGCTCTGGAGCAGGTTTTCATCAACGATCTCTTTGTACTTTGCTCCGTTCATCTTTCCCTCGATCCTGACTAGCCCCCCATTCCCTGCCGCTGAAAAACATCCCCACAGCATGATGCTGCCACCACCATTCTTCATCGTAGGGATGGTGCCATGTTTCCTCCAGACGTGACACTTGGCATTCAGGCCAAAGAGTTCAGTCTTGATTTCATCAGACCAGAGAATCTGAGAGTCCTTTAGGTGCCTTTTAGGAAACTCCAAGCGGGCTGTCATGTTTCTTTTACTGAGGAGTGGCTTCCGTCTGGCCACTCTACCATAAAGGCCTGATTGGTGGAGTGCTGCAGAGATGATTGTCCTTCTGGACGGTTCTCCCATCTCCACAGAGGAAATCTGGAGCTCTGTCAGAGTGACCATCAGGTTCTTGGTCACCTCCCTGACCAAGGCTCTTCTCCCCCGATTGCTCAGTTTGGCCGGGCGGCCAGCTATAGGAAGAGTCTTGGTGGTTCCAAACTTCTTCCATTTACGAATGATGGAGGCCACTGTGTTCTTGGGGACCTTCAATGCTGCAGAACATTTTTGGTACCCTTCCCAGTTCTGTGCCTCGACACAATATTGTCTCGGTGCTCTACGGACAATTACTTCGACCTCATGGCTTGGTTTTTATATAGACAGGTGTGTGCCTTTCCAAATCATGTCCAGTCAATTGAATTTACCACAGGTGGACTCCAATCAAGTTGTAGAAACATCTCAAGGATGATCAATGGAAACAGGATGCACCTGAGCTCAATTTCGAGTCTCATAGCAAAGGGTCTGAATACTTATGTAAATGTTATATTTCCATATATTTTTTTTATACCTTTGCAAACGTTTCTAAAAACCTGTTTTTGTTTTGTCATTATGGGGTATTGTGTGTAGATTGATGACATTTTAAAATAAGGCTGTAACGTAACAACATTTGAAGAAAGTAAAGGGGTCTGAATACTTTCCGAATGCCCTGTATATTAGCATGGGTACAGGCTACAGGGCAGGAGATCCCATCTGTTGTTCATCTACAAAAGAGTGGACTTTCTAAAATGGTGGATCTCGATACAGAGGCCTAGGGATTCACCATACAACACCATATCATACACTTTATTGTTTATTTGGAGCTTTATTGTCCCCAAGAGGGTTTGTTCTTCCAAAGGTGGCACATTCATGCATATGCCTTATTGTAGATATGTTAATATTGTATATTGTGTAGTGTATGTTGTATTACAGTTGGCACTCTCTTGATCATCAGAGACAGTTGAGGATATATGGTGCGAAGAGCAGCGGAGGTTGATACAGAGGTGTTGTGTTGGGGGTTAGGGTTCATTTGCATTTTCATTTGTGCATTCATTCCCCACTATAATGTTTAGCTTAATATACAGTAACTACTTCACAACTATTGAATATCTGCTTGCCTTGAATAGTTAAGTCATGTTGAAAATGTTTTCTCCTGTTTTGTGCCAACTGAACATGACCCTGATGTGGAGCACATGCCTTTAGACCAGACTTCAGGTTGGGGCATGGCCCTGGCAGTAGCACAGAGGCTCTGTGAGCATTCCAAATAGCACCCTAGTCCCTATTTAGGGCACTACTTTAGTGCACTATATAGGGAATAGGGTGCCATTTGGGACGTAGCCTCTCTGTATTTATGTAGGGAAATTGTTCTTCAAATGAAACAAACATTACTGTATCCAGGCAGGTAAATTATTAACCATGAATAGCTGTAAAGAGATCAAGGGAATATATTCAAATAGGAAAGCACAGAGTCAAGACTGTATACTGGTAACACTGATGCACCATCTTTGCATATGCACTTCTATCTTACTAAGGCTTGATGTTTGTTTAAACAGTGAAGCTATCCTAGCACTGTACATTAAATAAGGTTGTGTACTGTGCTGTATGTGTTTTCCAATGGGCCAAGAGAGATCAAGATGTCTTACCAAATGTCTTCCTCCTCTAACTTCTCTGAGTAAGACTACAGACTACAGACTACAGAGAGAGAGAGAGAGAGAGAGAGAGAGAGAGAGAGAGAGAGAGAGAGAGAGAGAGAGAGAGAGAGAGAGAGAGAGAGAGAGAGAGAGAGAGAGAGAGAGAGAGAGAGAGAGAGCTCAAAGACATTGCTCCTGCATTTTTAACAAATATATATATATATAGAGTTAGATAAAGTAGGATTTTTTGGCAGGGACATATACAGGATGCTACCCTCCACAACATAACCTTCATCCCAAACCAAAACTCCAAACCTACAACCTGATTTTGGATGGAATTACCTGGAAAGCTTTCTACTACCAAGGATTACTATTCTCAAACTATACAGCAAATGCTCTGGCAAACAAACAGAAACCTGAAAACACCATCCAACCTGGAACTGAGTGAGTAATGTTTAGTATGAAGCTATTTTTCACTTTCAAAAACTAAGAAGAAAAATACTTTACAATGATATATTTTATTTTATAAGGACTGAATGCTAAGGCTACCAAGCTTAAGCTTGCTACAAAGAGATACAATTTCAATTAGTGACGGGTGACATAGAACAACCCATTAGAGAACAGCCCACCTCAGATCCTGGCTAAAGTCTTGACACCGCAGCAGAACAGTACACCTTAGACCCTGACCATAGCCTCGACATCACACCCAGACAAACAAATGAAGAACCCCAAGCCCTGGGGACCCCAACCTCTCTGAGCAACCCCCCAGTCAGACACCCTGATAGCCCTCATGACGACCCCCCCACACCCACTGAGGACATACACAAGCCACAGATTGTACTCCTTATGGACTCAAACGGGAAATACATACAAGAAAATAAACTTTTCCAAAACACACAGTGTCTAAACTCTGGTGTCCAAACACCCAGCGCGCCCTAGACCTTCTGTCTGAGGACCGACTAGGATCACCCAGCCACATAATAATACACACAGGCACAAACGACCTGAGAACACAGCAGGAAAGGGTGGCCACATCACTCAAGGGAGTGATAGAAAAAGCTTCTTCTACTTTCCCCAACGCACAAGTGGTTATCTCAACCCTGTTACCACAAAAAGACTTCCACCCTGCTACCATACAGCGGGTAAACGCAAGTATTTCCCGTGACTGTGCATCAAAACCAAATGTCTTCCTGGCCCACCACTCCACCCTGGATGTGAACAGCCTTTATGACCAGGTCCACCTATACAAGACAGCAGTGCCCACCTTCGCCCGGACCTAAAGGATATCGCCCTCAACCGCAGACCCAACACCTCACACAGGAGCAACAGATCAACAGACACCCCGCCCAGACCAGCGAGACACTCTCCCAGACCCTGCGGGACCCCTCCCCAGGACCTACACATAGAGGACCCCCGCAGAGAGGACCTACATCCAGACCACAGCACCATCAACCACATCTACACCCCCCACCCCCACCAATTAACTCCCCCAAGTCAACCATGCCCACACCCCATTTAGGCCCCCTCAGATCAGACATATGCCCCTCCTACCCACCCCCAAGCCCCCACTCCCACAAAGAGGGCCTCAACATGAAAGTCACACATATGCCCAGGCCGTGAGCAGGCAAACAGGCCCAACACCCACTCTTACACTAGCCCAAGCCAATGGCATGTACCAGATGCTCAGCAGGCTCTGCTCTAATACTGGCCTGAGGCCAAACCACACAACCAACAACATTAGACACTTTATGGAACACAAAGCCTTCACTATTTCATCCTGGAATATCCAAGGCCTGAGGTCATCTGCCTTTGGCCTAAAGAGCAGGAATCTGGACTTCACCAAAGAAATCGGAAATACAGACATTGTCATCCTACAAGAAACATGGTATAGAGGAGACGGACCCACTGGTTGCCCTCTAGGTTACAGAGAGCTGGTAGTCCCATCCACCAAACTACCAGGTGTGAAACAGGGAAGGGACTCAGGGGGTATGCTAATTTGGTATAGAGCAGACCTAACTCACTCTATTAAATTAATCAAAACAGGAACATTTTACATTTGGTTAGAAATTCAAAAGGAAATTATCTCAACTGAGAAAAATTTCCTCCTGTGTGCTACCTATATCCTCCCACTAGAATCCCCATACTTTAATGAAGACAGTTTCTCCATCCTGGAGGGGGAAATCAATAATTTCCAGACCCAGGGACATAGTCTGTGCCGACCTAAATGCCAGAACTGGACAAGAACCTGACACCCTCAGCACACAGGGGGACAAACACCTACTTGGAGGTGACAGCATTCCCTCCCCCATATGCCCCCCTAGGCACAACTACGACAACATAACCAACAAAAACGGGTCACGACTCCTGCAGCTCTGTCGCACACTGGGTATGTACATAGTCAATGGTAGGCTTCGAGGGGACTCCTATGGTAGGTACACCTATAGCTCATCTCTTGGCAGTAGTACTGTAGACTACTTTATCACTGACCTCAACCCAGAGTCTCTCAGAGCGTTCACAGTCAGCCCACTGACACCCCTATCAGACCACAGCAAAATCACAGTCTACTTGAACAGAGCAATACTCAATCATGAGGCATCAAAGCCAAAGGAACTGAATAATATTAAGAAATGCTATAGATGGAAGGAAAGTAGTGTTGAAACCTACCAAAAAACAATTAGGAAACAACACATTCAATCCATTCTAGACAACTTCCTGGACAAAACGTTCCACTGTAATAGTGAAGGTGTAAACTTGGCAGTAGAAAACCTGAACAGTATATTTGACCTCTCAGCTTCCCTATCAAATCTAAAAATCTCTAACAGAAAACCAAAGAAAAGTAATAACAGTGATACATGTTTTGATGAAGAATGCAAAAATCTAAGAAAGAAATTGAGAAACCTATCCAACCAAAAACATAGAGACCCAGAAATCTTGAGCCTACGCCTTCACTATGGTGAATCACTAAAACAATAAAGAAATACACTACGGAAAAAGAAGGAACAACATGTCAGAAATCAGCTCAATGTAATTGAAGAATCCATAGACTCTAACCACTTCTGGGAAAATTGGAAAACACTAAACAAACAACAACACGAAGAGCTATCTATCCAAAACAGAGAACAAACAGCAAACAAATATACATGATCAAATGCAAATCTTAGAATCAACTATTAAAGACTACCAGAACCCACTGGATTCTCCAATTACATTGAATGAACTACAGGACAAAATACAAACCCTCCAACCCAAAAGGTCCTGTGGTGTTGATGGTATCCTCAATGAAATGATAAAATATACAGACCACAAATTTCAATTAGCTATACTTAAACTCTTTAACATCATCCTTAGCTCTGGCATCTTCCCCAATATTTGGAACCAAGGACTGATCACCCCAATCCACAAAAGTGGAGACAAATTTGACCCCAATAACTACCGTGGGATATGCGTCAACAGCAACCTTGGGAAAATCCTCTGCATTATCATTAACAGCAAACTAGTTCATTTCCTCAGTGAAAACAATGTACTGAGCAAATGTCAAATTGCCTTTTTACCAAATTACCGTACGACAGACCACGTATTCCCCCCGCACACCCTAATTGACAAACAAACAAACCAAAACAAAGGCAAAGTCTTCTCATGCTTTGTTGATTTCAAAAAAGCTTTTGACTCAATTTGGCATGAGGGTCTGCTATACAAATTGATGGAAAGTGGGGTTGGGGGAAAAATATACAACATTATAAAATCCATGTACACAAACAACAAGTGTGCGGTTAAAAAAACACACACATTTCTTTCCACAGGGCCGTGGGGTGAGACAGGGATGCAGTTTAAGCCCCACCCTCTTCAACATATATATCAACGAATTGGCGAGGGCACTAGAACAGTCTGCAGCACCCGGCCTCACCCTACTAGAATCTGAAGTCAAATGTCTTCTGTTTGCTGATGATCTGGTGCTTCTGTCACCAACCAAGGAGGGCCTACAGCAGCACCTAGATCTTCTGCACATATTCTGTCAGACCTGGGCCCTGACAGTAAATCTCAGTAAGACAAAAATACTGGTGTTCCAAAAAAGGTCCAGTTGCCAGGACCACAAATACAAATTCCATCTAGACACCGTTGCCCTAGAGCACACAAAAAACTATACATACCTCGGCCTAAACATCAGCGCCACAGGTAACTTCCACAAAGCTGTGAACGATCTGAGAGACAAGGCAAGAAGGGCCTTCTATGCCATCAAAAGGAACATAAAATTTGACATACCAATTAGGATCTGG